>NW_017306284.1:3041388-3052230 GCF_000935625.1 Nanorana parkeri | reverse complement strand
TAAGGAGCTTTTCAACGCTCCTTACCATCCGTGGCAGTTACTACAAGCACCATTGTTTTTTATTGGCCGGGACTGCTGAAAGGTGTGCGGAGAGCACCCTCATCTATTGCAACCTTACTTTGTGAGGACATGTGAAATACCTCCTGCTTACCTCCCTGCTTGTCTCCAGCAGTGCGCGCAGGGAGTTTGCTTCCAAGCGTCAATCTCCGCTAGTCAGTTGAGCGCATGCTGCTCCCTCACCGCCAGAAACCCTGCAGAACATCACGCCAGCTAGAAGAGTGGCATCTTGCTTATTCAGCCAGCAATGGAGCAACACCTGGGTAAATGGGTGTATTTCTTTGCTCTATTTAGCCCTGTATAGGCAACGTGACATGGCCCCAAGAAGAGATGTTGCCCCGGGCAACCATGTTCTTTCTTGCAACCCTTTCCTTTTGTTAAGACCGGAAAAGCTTGTTGCTATAAGTGTTTGTCCTGCCCGCAGCAACCAATTATGTTTCAGAAGCCAGCTTTTCAGAGCAGGCTTCTATGGGCCCTCAGCATTACAACGGTTCCTTAAATTCAGACCGGTACTGGAATTTGAAGAGTTCTTGAAGTTTTAAGTATGGGGCTGAAACAAGTCATTTAAAAAAAGGTTTGTACAAGCTTCCCGAGAACTTACACATGTCATTTTAATTTGATATATTTCACCTTTTACATACTGTATCAGGCCATTTATGTCACAAGAATGTCTCCGATTTATACTTCCTGCCCCCAGGACAAGTCTTATGCCATCCCTCCTTAGTGTATGGCCGGCCTAGTCTCTTGGCTAGCCCAGGCCGGCCATACACTAGTCAAATTTCAGGACTCGGATGAAATTTGACCTGCGCAGCCCCATTGGGACCCCCCCTTCCCATTCGACAAATGGCCTTTGTCAAAGGGGCCGGTCCAAACATTTTTGGCCAAACAGCGATTGCAGACATTCAGCTGGTGTCAGATCACAATAGACTGGCAGGGAGGATTCCCCCATTCACACTGTTAGTGTGTACGGGGGAATCAAGACTCTTTTCCTCATTCAAGGGCTAATTTTAGCAATCAGACCAACAAGATATTGTAGCCACATAAGGTAGACCAAGGCTCGAGGCTTAGAAATAGTTCACCCATTCTGACTGAACTCCTAAAGTGGACATCTAAAAAAAAGTTAAACCACCTCACCTCTTATTATTCTGCTAGGAGTTCAGTTCTAGATGTTTGGACCCCGAGTGGGTGAACTATAGGTACAATGGACAAATTTCTACTAGCACACAAATGGGGCAACACAATGAGGACCTCACTGGACGGAACGGACAAGCTGGGTTGCAGTTTGGAAATGTTTATTATAGCCAGAAATAGGTTAGTGACAGCCATGACGTGTGGGTGGCTGGGCTTCACTCCTTGATGCCCTGGGCCACGACCTGTGTTGGCTACACAGAAATCAGGCCCAGTTTTTAACATGAATGATTTACAGATGAACAACACTTGCAAATCCTTTCCTCTGCCAAGCCGATCATTTGGCACCCAGTGACAAATAAATATGACAGCCTCAGCTCAAACTACATTCAAAACTGCTGCAAGATCATTGAAAACTTGCTCAATATCATCTGGGATAAACCCACAGTTGTCGGATTTGGAGTCTCCAGCACCTGGTCCCCTGATGGCGCGCATGCACTGTGGCGTGTCATCAAGAGGCAGACTGCAAGAACACCTTGATGATGTACCGTAGAGCACCCAAAGGTCCTCTGGGATGCCTGGTGTGGGTATCCCAAGATGCTATGGAAAACGCATATGTTATTCTCACCTAGGAGGGAATGCAGAAGTGCAGAGAGGATTCCCCAAAAACACGTATTTTAAAAAAAAGGAATTATTCGATTGTTGGAGAAGAGGGGGCGAGGAGTAGAATGAGAGGAAATGGGTATCAAGGGTAAAGGTCTGAAGGGTGAAGGTCTAGCAGACTTTGAAGCCCCAAACTTGGACATTTCCCCTGTTGAATCTCCTAAAACATCTTACAGGCGAACTCATTAAGAAATTCCACAAGCTGCACATTGCCAACAACAAAAACGATCAATTTCTGTTATTTTATTTTTTACACCTTATCGGCTTGACCAACACCCGAACCCTGAAATGCCTTGCTGTACAATATTAGGAGGCGGACCGTCTCTCTACAAACACATTTAAAAGGACATTGTTCCAATAACATATTTTTGCTAAGCAATTTACTAGCAAGCAAACCTGTTACATAAAGAACCGAAAATAGTATACAAGCACCCAATATTCTCATGAAACCATAAGAAAAAATAAAATAAAAGATCTTTTCTTTACCACAATTAAAACACATGCATGCACCATGAAGATTCACCTTAAATGTCAGATTCACAGGTTTATAAATACGCTCCTAACGTTAGCATGTGTTACGATCACAGACACAGCACAATGTTACTTAATAATGTCCATTTGCTGGTGATCAGTCCACATTACAGAACCTGTTTTGTTAATGTTGCTCCGAGTTTCGTCTACTATCCTCACATGTAGACTAAGCGTCAGGCTGGATTCTGTGTAACATCTGTGTAAGTGACTCCCCTGAAGGCAGGGGAAGGTGTTTGTCAGCACTATCCCATCTGACAGTTTGATACCCAGTGTCTAAATTTCACACCACCGTTCACCAGGATCCTAAAGGAGTGTAGAAGGCGTCCTGAGCGTGCTTGTCGGAGCACATTACTTAATATTCTAACAAGTTCCCAGCAGGATTTATCTGCATGTTATATGGGATCATTTCTGCTAAGCGTCTTATAAAAGAAGTTTTGGGAATTTGTCAGCCTCGACGTTGACACTTTGTGCGATGGGTTTGGGTGAATGACCACACACGTACACACCTGTTAGGACACCAAGGGAAAGCTGGCCGACCTCAGTGCAAATGTTTACGCTTTATGGATTTTTATTGTCACAAAGCAAACAAAAAAAAAAAATGAAGTCAACTATATCCTTGAGAAGTAAACCATTTTTCTAACGAACACAAAGAGCACCTGTCATAAAGGAGTCAATAGCAGAAACTAGTAGAGGAGGGTGAAAAGCTGTTGAAATAGTTTCTTTTTAAAACCATGCTGCCAAATAATCAGCCGGGGTAAAATTAGCTTTTTGGCACCTTGGTCCTAAAATTTCCACCCTTTTTATTAGCTTAGCAGCTGCAGGATCCAGACTGAAGCTGCACTATAAATGGATCAAGAAAGGCCTGGAACAGCAGACTGAGGCGTCTGTGGAAGGCATACATGACAGGGGTTTGGGAAAACAGAAAGGGGTCCTGCTAGGGTTAATTTGTTGCCAACAGGGAGGTTATGATGGGACACTTACCCGATTGGTCAGAGGTGCGGAGAGGAGGAGTGTAGGTGGATCCCTGAGGAAAGAAGTTTCCAGATCCAGACGGAGTCAGCAGCGTGAAAGTAGCGTCCCACCCTCCCGCCCTAATTTTCTTTTTGTGTGTGGTATTTCCTTTTGTTCGATATTTCCATTTTCCGATTGCATTTCGTTTTGCTGTATTGTTCATGTCACTGCAGCCGGGCCGGGTATTGGGGTCCTTGAGGAGGAATCTATGCAATTGTTGTTGAATTAAGAGAGGGGAGCTGTTTGAGGGCTTGAAAGTTCGTTTGAGAGCTGAAATAAGCGCACTAACAACCTTGACTGTTGGCCTGCCATAAAAGTTACTATTTTGGGAGACATTAAATTGGTGGGTCTAGTTGCACTTTAACCGCTTGAAGACCAGGTGTTTAGACCCCCTTCCTGGCCGGACCATTTTTCAGTATTCAGCGCTGCGGTACTTTGACATTTATTGCGTCATACAACGCTGTACTGAAATTAATTTTATACCATTTTTTGGGGACAGATAGAGCTTTCTTTTGGTGGTATTTAATCACCACTGGGGTTTTATTTTTTACTATAATTAGGAAAAATTACTGAAAAAAAAAAGTTTATTATTACCCAGTGGTTTATTACCCTAATGTCGCCTAGGACCCGCCAAAAGAAGCTGATGAAGCACAGATCTGCTCCACCAGCTTATTTCCAGTATGACTTTAGTTATTTTTGGAAAGATTTGTTAAATGGTTTTATAATTAATAAATTGGCTGCTGTGGCCACTAAAATCCAATACCAGTGTTTTGTCAATTAATTAGAAAGGGGATCGGTATAGAAGCCTTATGCTGTTTCGTTAATTGACCCTTACAAAAGGTAGACAATACCCTTGTCATGTGACTCGTAGTTCCCCAACAGCTGGGAGAGGCAAGGTTCTATCTTAAAAATGTATTCATGTACCTTAACTATTAACAAAAATGTATCTTCTTTGTTTATCATTTAGCTGTAGATCCTAAAATCATCTCTGAATTGGTGCGGACACTGTCCTTCCTTCTGGAGGGTGGCTACTTTGGTTCCCCATGGTCCCTGCGTGTGTTGTAAAGTAGTCACCACTCCAAGCTCGCTCCTGTGATGAAATACAATCTACTTTACTACACACACGGGGACCATGGGGAACAAAAGCAGCCACCCTCCAGAAGGAAGGACAGTGTCAGCACCAATTCAGAGATGATTTGAGGATCTACAGCCAAGTGATACACAAATAAGATTAATAGTTAAGGTACTTGAATGTATTTTTAAGGTTTAACTCCTGAGTTTAGTGTTCCTTTAATGAGAGGAAGCTCATTTTGTGCCTCAGTCTATCCCTCTAGTTTCACTTTCAAACTGCTCAGAGTAGCCTGGAATCTGCACAAAGGCCTTCACCAAAGAAACAGATAAAAGGTAAGAAATATATATTTTTAAAAACGATTTCTAGGTATGCTGTGGGAATGGAAACATTAACATATAGAGGGGTTCTCTTAAAATGTGACTGCAAAAGTGGAAATACACTTTAAAGAGTGGAATGCTCTATAAAACAAAGTTGTATATAGAGTTTGTATGGTTATTGTAGCCCAGCCACTTGTACCCTCCAATTCACCAACACGGATGATGGTTGGCCTCACTAACCAACAGGAAGACCTTGGCATTGGGACAGGACTGCATGCAAGCACGCATCGTTTAGGGCTTGTTCACACCAAGCGCAGAGCAGTTACAGACCGGATCAAAACTGCGCCCAATGTATTCCAATTGTATTTTGTGCTCTAGTTCACACTGCAGCATTCAGTTCCAGAGCATGTAAAAAAAACTGCAGCATGCCCCATTTTACCTGCTCTGGAACACATGCAAATGCATCAAAAACACATGCAAACGCCCTGGAACGCACTGAAAGCCCATTTGAAAACTAAAAAAAAAAAGATTTTTTTTTTTTTAAACAAAAAACGGCCTGGAACGCATCAAAAGCACTCGGTATAACACACTGCACTGCATGTGCAGAAACTCATGAAGATCTGGTCTGCATTTGGTGTGAAAAAGCCCTTAGAGGCAAATTTCTCTACAGAGCTTTTCAGCAATTCCGGCTACTGCAATGCTCTGCAGAGAAGATGGAAACACATACAAGGGCCTGAAGATCCCTGTACCAAGGAAAGGAACCTGCTCGCCATCCAGAAACCAAGCTACAGCTTTGCTTTCAAAGATGCAATATGGAAAAACCTCTCACACAGCATCAATACACATTAGTGTTTTATTATGTAAGTAGACAATATGTAATTATATAAACAGAGATAATGAAAGGCTCAGCATCGGGATAATAAGGAATATTATTACCCGTCAAAACAAAGTAGAAGTTCTCTAATTACTGAAACAAAGCATGGGATTGCAGGTGCGTTTCCAAAAAAAATATATATTCCTCACGTGAATTATCACAATAGTACCCTCCTTTCTAGTAAAGTTCATCTTTACTCATAAAGTAATAACATTCAGCTTCTGTACTAGTCATGTGACCACTGCTTCAGGCACTTAAAGGGTATCAATGGTCAAAAACAAAAACAAAAAATATATATATTTCTAGAATTAAGTTCTATCCCGCTCCTAATAACCATATTGATCATTCAACATGATCATAGGATGTAGGGCTGCAACAACTAATCGATTAAAATCGATAATGAGAATCAATGGCAACGATTCTCATCATCGATTAGTTGCTTTTCGAATAGTTACCACCGCTCTGCTCCTCCGTTCTCCTCCCTGCTGGTGCTGGCTGCAGCAGTCTGTGTCTCTTTCAATCCCCACCTGTATCGGCAGAGGCAGCGGGGACACAGACCACTGCAGCCAACATCAGTGGGTAGGAGGGTAGGAGAGACCGCTGTGACTGTATGAAAATGATCGCTAGCTGCAGCCCTAATAGGATGCACTTCCTCAATGCACTGACACAATTTTACTCAGCCCTGTGAATATGTACTTCTTTGTGTCACCACGCCTGCCTTCTGAACTACAACTCAATGTCTGAACAATGCAACATAATCGTTGTTTGCTGGAAGCAATGCATGATGGGAAATGTAGTCTTTTCCCCTTTAGCCCTTTCGCTGCAATGGACACAAATACCAAGTACATGGCAGCACGGCTCTGTAAACCGACTCCTAGCTCAGCTCTCGCCATGCTTCCGGCGCTACAATAGGAGAGTTGCAGCTCTCCTACATGAAAGCTGAAATGTTTGTCCAGTCCTCACTCCCCTTGCCCATTCACAGAACGCCTTGTATTCTTCAAATGGATCAAATACAAAGCGTTCTGTGAATTGACAAGGAGAGAGGAGAGGGGGACAAATGATAGCGTGGCTGCCTTCAGTATATCAGAGTCACTCGCACTGTCACATTCTGTTTGCCTGAAGAAGGAACCGCTGTTGTTCTGAAACGTCGCTATATGATGTGATAGCAATCGAGTCAAACGTGAAATTCTATTGGAGTGCGAGTGACTTTATACATACACCTATCTTGGATTTCAGAGGCATCTGCAGTCACTTTGGCACCCACCCGACTCTAAGGGTATTATTCGGTCAGGAGTGCGATGGGTACACTGGATTTCAGTGTATCAGAGACGCAGCTTTCCTGTAGCAGCACCGGAAGTATAGGGAGTAAAGTTACTAAATAGTAAAGAAAGTACAGCAATATTTAAAGCGTCAAACAACTCCTAAGACTAAACTTTTTACACTGCAGATTTAAAAAAAATAAAATTCAATAACATTGGAATGATAAACCATGAACGTTTTATATCAGGAGATACAAACAGATCTGCATCCAATAAATGCCCCTCCACCAGCGGCAACAATAAATGCCCCTCCACCAGCGGCAACAATAAATGCCCCTTCACAAGCGGCAACAATAAATGCCACTGAATCGAATAAATGCCCCCGTGTCAGTGGGAATAATAAATGCTACCGCGCTCGTGCCGACGAGGAGCGCCCTCCTTCTTGGGTCTGGTTCATAGTACTGTACGTACATTACAGGAAGTTGGCTCTTGTTAGTCGTGCAGACGAGGGGTGCACGCCTCTTCTTCCGGGTCACTGAGGTTTTTACTGCTGTCTGTATCTTCATTAGAAAGTTTTAATCTCACTTCCTGTCTTTAAGACAACAGGAAGTGAGAGACAAATCTACCCCTAGGAAATGAAATGCACTCCTGAAAGAGTGATCATGGGGAAAAAGGTGTCTCCACTGAAGCTTTATCACCAATTCTTGTTTCCACGACAGCCCAAAATGTTCAAAATCCAATTGTCACAGGGACAGAAAGTGAGGTGAAATCTTCTGAACAGGGGCACACACAGCAAAACAAACTTTACAGGGGTTAATCCCTTCCCTATGCTATCGAAAACAAAATTGTTTGGCTGGAGTTACACTTAAAAAATGCACCTCTTCCAACTTACATACAAATTTAACTTCAAAACAAACCTACAGTCCCTATCTTGTTCGTAATCCGGGGACTGCCTGTACTTCTGCCCAGCAAAATATTTATTACATATTATTATTAGTTAAAAAACCCTTTTGGCTTTAATTTCACTTTGAAAGCTCCATCTTGTCATTTTCAGGCACGTTAGCTCTGTGGCGCCTGTAATTTCTCCAGCACTGAGAAATGTGTCTACATGTCAATCATACAACAGATTCCAATTATTGGATCATCTGCCAATGATAAACGTCTCATATCAGTGACATCTCATCACCTCGTACCAGTGAGTAATATTTGATTTGAAGGATTATATAAAATCTCCGCACTGTAATTAACAATAAAGTCTGCAATTAAAGAAATGCCTCAACAAAAGTTCAACGCACTCTGCAATTATTTATTGGGTTGCTAAACACGAACCAGGTCATTAAAAAAGGGACAGGGTGACAACGCTCTCACACTGTACTGGATCTATAGAGGAGGAGAAGCATGGTCAGCTTAGGACAGGAAGTGTGTTAGGACTACAGAAGACTTCCCCTTCTTCTCTACTTGAAAGCATAGGAGAGGGGTTCTGGAGCTCACAGGTAAGTCTGAGCAGGTATGGCAGAACTGTTGGAGATATTAATGCAGAGTGCACAGGACAGCACTGGATTGCGGACTCTCTTTTCTTCACAGCTATACTAGGACTATACTTCCCACAATGTTTTCTGTCCAAATCTGATCCACCTTCAAACTTTCCAGACAGGTTTGAAAGGGACTGGTGGTTGTCAACAGATGGGGTTTCATTTATTTTTAACACTGCACTTCTTGTGAGAGGCAATAAGAAGCCTAAAGTGTGTACTCCAGCATCACTAGATGACGGACACAATGGTGGAGTGGACTTGTACAGCCATGCATTACTACAATACTGCTTCCTGTATGGTTCTACATTGTTTATTTGGATGAAGTGTTCCTTTAAAGCAGACTCCGGCCTTCCCTTCAGTCCAGCACCTTTACACCGGCTCCTCTCCTGTACTGAACTTTCTTACTCCTCATTGTGAAATTCCCCCCACCGGTCGCCTCTCTCTGGGATGTGGTTTTCAGAATCAAAAGAGCCCACCTGGAGGACATCCTGCATCATCTAGCACTTTCCTCCCCACCATGACTGTCCCTGGCCTGCTCCTTTCATTCATTAGATTTCAGTTATTTCATCATGGAAACTCCACACCACATGTGGGCATTACCTTGGGCAATCTGCTTTTTTTAGGAAGCTGTAGCCCTCCCGCCAGGCATGATCTGTCTACATGGCATAAAGAAGCACAGAGACCCAGTGATGACAATATTGTTGCCTTTTACAAGGAATGTAATGGATCCAGAAAGGTTCTATTGATAGGTTTATAGTTTGATGAAGGGGGAGATGAAGAAGGGAACATACAAATAGGGGTGTGGAATTCCTATCGACCGACGCCCAGGACATACAGTTCCACGCGTTGGGCAGGTGTTTTTCCCCCCCTACATTTAGCCATGCTTCGGGCAAGCAGCAGGGACAGGTTTAGCGCGGGGGAGCCATTTTGTACAAGTGATTTGAGCTGCTGTATAGCTACTCAGATCCCTTGTAATCAGCCTGCTTAGCTGGATCTTCTATATTGGAGAGGGAGCTCCATAAAGAGAACCGGTCACCTCTGAATGCTATTACACAGGGTCTCGTTAGCCCCTGTGTGATAGCAATAAAGTTAGGTTAAAAAAAGTAAAAAATAAAATAAAATAAATAAAAATTAAATACAATAAGAGTAAGAAAATAAAATGTAAAACCAACCCCGCTGCCCCCGCCATCTGCATGTGAATAAACACACAAATAGGGCATTGTGTGTGCGCCGAGTGCTGCCCTCATTCCGCTGTGTGCCATATTGTGGTAGACGGGCAGCAGGGCTCTCTAACACGCACAATGTGCATTAAAGGGCAAGTTCACTTTCCCAAGTAATTTGGGAAAATTGAATTACCTGCTCAAATCTGGCCCCCTCTCCTCCCCGCTATAATTGCCTTTCAGCAAATGGTCCTTCAAATTGTGAGCGCTCATTGGTCAGCGCAGTCACCAATGAGAAGCGCTTCTTAGCGCGGTTAAATATGGTTTGGGTTCAAATATTTTTTTGTATCACAACAAGTAGATGGCCACGGGGGAGCAAGTAGATGGCCACGGGGGAGCAAGTAGATGGCCATTTTTTTTTTTTTTATTCCAAACCCTTGTACAATATAAGCAGATGAAACTTCAGCTTTTAGGTGCATCTGTAGTTAAGTTTAATTTGGCTCACGGAGAATGTGGAAGGGGCAAAACCCCTACTATTTTCTATTGCTGCCTGCGTCTCCGGTCCCTGGAACCTCTCTCCCCCTCTGCTGCAGCACACTAAGGTCCCCGAGTCATCACATCCAATACACTATGGGGGAATTTATCAAACTTGGAGCAGACAAAATGTAGAGCAGTTGTGCATGGCAACCAATCAGCTTCTCTTTTCAGTTTGTTCAGTTAAGATTTGATAATGAAAGAGAGAAGCCGATTGGTTGCCATGCACAACTGCTCCAGATTTTGTCTACTCCAGTTTTGATAAACTCCCCTTTTGGGCAACTCCGGCCCTCCAGCTGTGCTTTAACTACAAATCCCAACATGAATCTGCGAGTTATGCCTGTAACTCTTTCTTGCAATGACTCATGGGATTTGTAGTTCCACAATGGCTTCTGAGTCGGAGTTGCCTACTCCTGGTGTATTGGACATAAGGATGCCGAGAGACATACCTTTGCTTCCGTGTAGGAGGCAGGCTGGAGGGAGCGCTGTAATAGCGGGGCCCACTCCGAGGTTCAGGTGAGTATAACTGTTATTTTAGCACCTAGACAAAAATGAGCACTTAACCCTTAGGATAGGATAGCCTCACTGCAGGGGTTAAGAAAAAGCCCAGAGTTCTGTATGGTCTAACTGGCGGCTCCTTGGATTTGTCCAGCCCTGGTGTAACCTCAGGCTAGGCACCCCACCACCCCCAATGATGCGCCCCC
>NW_017306284.1:3037618-3041325 GCF_000935625.1 Nanorana parkeri | reverse complement strand
CCCCCAGTTCTTTAGGAGCATTTCCCTGCACCTGTTAAATAAAAAGCATGCTTTCCCTTTTCCCCAAGGTCTCCCATCCGGTCATGTGACGTCATTACAGCTCTTCATCTTCAGTGGTGGGGCAGATCCTTGGTGCCACATAATGAAATACAGCATTCTTCTATGAGCCCAGGCCGGTTTGTTAATGTGCCCCTGGGGACAGGTCCATGACAGCCCGGACTCACAGAAGTGGGTTGAATGACCCTGGGTGTTATTCAACCCACAAGACGAGCCATGCTGGAACTTTGAGCACAGAATCTTCGCGGGACTAATTATCTTATAGTCTATCCAGGACATAAAGGGAAAGCTTTGGATAGAGAGTCCCTGTACCAAATAGAATTATAGGGATCATCTAGGATGTCACTCAGAGAGGACCAGACAAGAAGATACCCTGGTGCTGTTAGTGTTCTAAGCTGTAAAGATATTCAGTGAATCCCTTTTCAGAGAGCAGTAGAGATCATGAATTTGGCGCTGAACTTTTAAAAGCAACCACAACACCAGAAAAGTGTCTCAGACGCTGTATTGAATGGCCCCCATTGTGTTCCCATTGCTTTCGGAAGCTGAACTGAGCAGCGGCAGAGCAAAGAAAGGGGAGCAGACTTTACAGCAAACCGCATGCTTCGCTTAGCGCGGGCAAAGCGCAGGGCCTGTGTGGACGGGCTTTTGTTGGCATCAAACAGGTTTTGTATTCCTATAGAAGTCAAAAGGAATGGAAAAACACACTAGAAGCAAGTCAACAGCAGGTCAGAAGGCAAATAAACGAGTCCATCATTGATCTCAGAAGAGTACCAAACAGATGTCACAAGTGCAAAACCCGTCAACACAGACCCATAAGTGTCATTTATCGCCCTTTGCCTCCTAATTACTATATTAATGGTGCCATTCATACAGTATACAGCAAGACCATAGGACCCTGCAAAGGAAAGGAGCCCCCTGAAACAGGATATCAGGACCAGCGCTCAGGGGACCAGCTGATTCTGCCGGAAACTAAAACTTTTATTCCTCAAGAAGCAGCATCCGTTGTACGTCATTTCATCAGCATTTGAAATAGCTTAAAGCATTTTCACTTTAAATAACCCTTTAAAAATGTCACGGGAGGAAATGATAAGAATGACGCTTATGGGCACAGATGGAAAGCTGGATTCTTATAACACCCCATTCACAGCTTTGCAATTTAACACAGGTTTCCCAACATGCACCGACGCACGTCCGGAGCTTCACCAGTTTTCGATGGGGACTGTTCATACCTGCGTTGCCATGCAATAGACAAAATGGCACTGGTGCGTTTCGCCCCCATGAATTCATCAAAAACGAGTCCCCATTTACATCTGAGAATGAGCATATTCAGGGAAACCTGACGCTTTTTTGCTAATTTTTCCCCCCCTTATGTGTTATCAAGCTGCAGGTGCTTTTGTCTGAAGGTTCTCATTCATCCAGGTCATGGTGTATCTGTAAAAAATAAATCAAAGCAATCGGACTTGCTGTATTTCTCTTGAAGATGTTTCGCTGGTCATCCGACCAGCTTTCTCAATTCTGAAACTGAATTCTCAATTGAGAAAGCTGGTTGGATGACCAGCAAAACATCGTCAAGAAAAATACAGCAAGTCCAGCTGCTTTATTTTTTACAGACATACGGATGTTTTGTTTTAGCCAATGGAAGGCCCCTTTCAGGCGAGCAGTCCGATCAGGTCAGTTTATCAGCCGGACCCGATCGGACACTCTATGGAAGTCTATGGGCAGCCGGGTTTAAACAGGCGAATGTCCGTTTACACCTGGTTAGCCCCGGCTTGGTCCGGTAAAACAGATGGATCATTGATCCGTTTCGACAGACTGGATTGTGCCGGACCAGAGGTTCTGATGTGTCCGTTTCCCTCAGATTCCCTATAGACACACACATTTTTCAGGTGCTCCCATTGAAGTCTGTGGGACCAAAAACGCACGACTCTGCCCCAAAAAAGAAACCGGTTGCGCTAATTCACATGTCTTTCAGCTTCTCCCATTGAAGAATATAGGGCCAAAAACGCACAATTCTTCCCCCAAAAAAGTTCATATACTTCTCCACCTGACAAGGGTCAAGTGACACAACAGTCAGAGGCGAACGGGCACAACTGAGAAGAATGGGAATACATTAAAACTGGAGCAGACAGCATCTGGAGCAGTTGCCCATGGGAACCAATCATCTTTTCTTTTCAGTTAAATGAGAATTATGAGGCGAGTGTTTTTCACTCAGCCTCATAATCCGAGCCGACGTGTGACAATGAGACTGTCACAGGTCGGCTCAGTAGATCGGGAAGTGAGCGAACACATACCGGCGCTCGCTCACTTCTTAATCTATCCACGCAGAGAGCCGTGACTGTCACTCACAGCTCCCTGCAGGGATTCCCCCCTCCCCTGTCCGATCGTCCAGCGCTGACTGGCAGAACAGACGGGGGAGGGTACAGCTGGCTCTGCCTCTAGATAGGCAGAGCCAGCTGTCACTCACCCAGCTGGGTGGATCCAGACAGAATTGTCAGGATCCGTTCCGGCTGCAGCATCTCAGTATACCTTTCCGGCTGCGGCGTCTCAGTATGTAGCTTGTGGTATACTGAGCTTTGGGTGACGGGAGGACGCTAGTTTGTGTCCTCCCGTTACCCTTAGGAGAACTATGGAGAAAAGCCCTAACCCCACAGTTCTCCTTTAAGCTTTGAAAATGAAAGATAGAAGTTGCTTGGTTGCCATAGGCAACTACTCCAGATTCTGTCATTCCCCACCCTTCCCTATTTTGAGCATTGCCAACAAAACGCTCAGGGGTGAATTTATCAAAACTGGAGCAGACAGAATGTGGAGCAGTTGCCCATGGCAACCAATCAGCTTCTCTCTTAGTTTGTTCAGTTAAGATTTGAAAATAAAAAAAAAGGTGGATGCAGAAATTGCATTAAAAACATATGATGATGCACATTAGAAAACGCACATTGACATGCTAAATACACACCTACAGATAGGTGTGCAGCCATAACACAAGTTACAATCTGATTGAATAAGATTAGATCTAGTAACATGTACTAGAAGGACCCGCCTGATTGGAGGGACACATTGATTAGAAAAGTCCTCATATTACAGGTTCAGTAAATCTAAAGTTGATTGGAACATGTATGGTGATCCTTAGATCTTACAAAAGCTGGAAAACAGTTTCCAGGGGCAAATCTTAAAAACTTCACCCTGCGCCTGGAAAACAGCGTGTAACTATGTAGCTGGATGCAGAGTGACAATGTAACTGGCAATCCTTCATCCAGATCAGTGATACACCATCCAGTCCCCCCCCCTCTTGTGCCCCCAACTGCACCTGCTGCTGGGAAGGAATAAGAAACCTTCCATCGCCCCCCGATCTGCTCGTTGTTCTCCATGCTTTGTCCCAGCAATGGAGTCTCCTCCTTTTGCCTGCTGTCAGTGCCTCCTCCCTACCCAGCAGAGCACAATTCAGCCCCCGGAGTCAGGATCGGGACCGGATCTTACCTGTGCACGCCCAGCTCACACAGATCCAATCCTGGGGGGGTCACACTGTACTGATCCCTATGACAGGTGAACCCCCAGATCTCAGCCTTCCTGCGCTCGACCGCACCGATCTCAGCTCTCTGCCAGCGAACCTGACCGGCGCTCACCCTGCGAAGTTCCTGAAGTTCCACTGTAAA
>NW_017306284.1:3032389-3036115 GCF_000935625.1 Nanorana parkeri | reverse complement strand
GGAGCATTTTCCTGCACCTGTTAAATAAAAAGCATGCTTTCCCTTTTCCCCAAGGTCTCCCATCCGGTCATGTGACGTCATTACAGCTCTTCATCTTCAGTGGTGGGGCAGATCCTTGGTGCCACATAATGAAATACAGCATTCTTCTATGAGCCCAGGCCGGTTTGTTAATGTGCCCCTGGGGACAGGTCCATGACAGCCCGGACTCACAGAAGTGGGTTGAATGACCCTGGGTGTTATTCAACCCACAAGACGAGCCATGCTGGAACTTTGAGCACAGAATCTTCGCGGGACTAATTATCTTATAGTCTATCCAGGACATAAAGGGAAAGCTTTGGATAGAGAGTCCCTGTACCAAATAGAATTATAGGGATCATCTAGGATGTCACTCAGAGAGGACCAGACAAGAAGATACCCTGGTGCTGTTAGTGTTCTAAGCTGTAAAGATATTCAGTGAATCCCTTTTCAGAGAGCAGTAGAGATCATGAATTTGGCGCTGAACTTTTAAAAGCAACCACAACACCAGAAAAGTGTCTCAGACGCTGTATTGAATGGCCCCCATTGTGTTCCCATTGCTTTCGGAAGCTGAACTGAGCAGCGGCAGAGCAAAGAAAGGGGAGCAGACTTTACAGCAAACCGCATGCTTCGCTTAGCGCGGGCAAAGCGCAGGGCCTGTGTGGACGGGCTTTTGTTGGCATCAAACAGGTTTTGTATTCCTATAGAAGTCAAAAGGAATGGAAAAACACACTAGAAGCAAGTCAACAGCAGGTCAGAAGGCAAATAAACGAGTCCATCATTGATCTCAGAAGAGTACCAAACAGATGTCACAAGTGCAAAACCCGTCAACACAGACCCATAAGTGTCATTTATCGCCCTTTGCCTCCTAATTACTATATTAATGGTGCCATTCATACAGTATACAGCAAGACCATAGGACCCTGCAAAGGAAAGGAGCCCCCTGAAACAGGATATCAGGACCAGCGCTCAGGGGACCAGCTGATTCTGCCGGAAACTAAAACTTTTATTCCTCAAGAAGCAGCATCCGTTGTACGTCATTTCATCAGCATTTGAAATAGCTTAAAGCATTTTCACTTTAAATAACCCTTTAAAAATGTCACGGGAGGAAATGATAAGAATGACGCTTATGGGCACAGATGGAAAGCTGGATTCTTATAACACCCCATTCACAGCTTTGCAATTTAACACAGGTTTCCCAACATGCACCGACGCACGTCCGGAGCTTCACCAGTTTTCGATGGGGACTGTTCATACCTGCGTTGCCATGCAATAGACAAAATGGCACTGGTGCGTTTCGCCCCCATGAATTCATCAAAAACGAGTCCCCATTTACATCTGAGAATGAGCATATTCAGGGAAACCTGACGCTTTTTTGCTAATTTTTCCCCCCCTTATGTGTTATCAAGCTGCAGGTGCTTTTGTCTGAAGGTTCTCATTCATCCAGGTCATGGTGTATCTGTAAAAAATAAATCAAAGCAATCGGACTTGCTGTATTTCTCTTGAAGATGTTTCGCTGGTCATCCGACCAGCTTTCTCAATTCTGAAACTGAATTCTCAATTGAGAAAGCTGGTTGGATGACCAGCAAAACATCGTCAAGAAAAATACAGCAAGTCCAGCTGCTTTATTTTTTACAGACATACGGATGTTTTGTTTTAGCCAATGGAAGGCCCCTTTCAGGCGAGCAGTCCGATCAGGTCAGTTTATCAGCCGGACCCGATCGGACACTCTATGGAAGTCTATGGGCAGCCGGGTTTAAACAGGCGAATGTCCGTTTACACCTGGTTAGCCCCGGCTTGGTCCGGTAAAACAGATGGATCATTGATCCGTTTCGACAGACTGGATTGTGCCGGACCAGAGGTTCTGATGTGTCCGTTTCCCTCAGATTCCCTATAGACACACACATTTTTCAGGTGCTCCCATTGAAGTCTGTGGGACCAAAAACGCACGACTCTGCCCCAAAAAAGAAACCGGTTGCGCTAATTCACATGTCTTTCAGCTTCTCCCATTGAAGAATATAGGGCCAAAAACGCACAATTCTTCCCCCAAAAAAGTTCATATACTTCTCCACCTGACAAGGGTCAAGTGACACAACAGTCAGAGGCGAACGGGCACAACTGAGAAGAATGGGAATACATTAAAACTGGAGCAGACAGCATCTGGAGCAGTTGCCCATGGGAACCAATCATCTTTTCTTTTCAGTTAAATGAGAATTATGAGGCGAGTGTTTTTCACTCAGCCTCATAATCCGAGCCGACGTGTGACAATGAGACTGTCACAGGTCGGCTCAGTAGATCGGGAAGTGAGCGAACACATACCGGCGCTCGCTCACTTCTTAATCTATCCACGCAGAGAGCCGTGACTGTCACTCACAGCTCCCTGCAGGGATTCCCCCCTCCCCTGTCCGATCGTCCAGCGCTGACTGGCAGAACAGACGGGGGAGGGTACAGCTGGCTCTGCCTCTAGATAGGCAGAGCCAGCTGTCACTCACCCAGCTGGGTGGATCCAGACAGAATTGTCAGGATCCGTTCCGGCTGCAGCATCTCAGTATACCTTTCCGGCTGCGGCGTCTCAGTATGTAGCTTGTGGTATACTGAGCTTTGGGTGACGGGAGGACGCTAGTTTGTGTCCTCCCGTTACCCTTAGGAGAACTATGGAGAAAAGCCCTAACCCCACAGTTCTCCTTTAAGCTTTGAAAATGAAAGATAGAAGTTGCTTGGTTGCCATAGGCAACTACTCCAGATTCTGTCATTCCCCACCCTTCCCTATTTTGAGCATTGCCAACAAAACGCTCAGGGGTGAATTTATCAAAACTGGAGCAGACAGAATGTGGAGCAGTTGCCCATGGCAACCAATCAGCTTCTCTCTTAGTTTGTTCAGTTAAGATTTGAAAATAAAAAAAAAGGTGGATGCAGAAATTGCATTAAAAACATATGATGATGCACATTAGAAAACGCACATTGACATGCTAAATACACACCTACAGATAGGTGTGCAGCCATAACACAAGTTACAATCTGATTGTATAAGATTAGATCTAGTAACATGTACTAGAAGGACCCGCCTGATTGGAGGGACACATTGATTAGAAAAGTCCTCATATTACAGGTTCAGTAAATCTAAAGTTGATTGGAACATGTATGGTGATCCTTAGATCTTACAAAAGCTGGAAAACAGTTTCCAGGGGCAAATCTTAAAAACTTCACCCTGCGCCTGGAAAACAGCGTGTAACTATGTAGCTGGATGCAGAGTGACAATGTAACTGGCAATCCTTCATCCAGATCAGTGATACACCATCCAGTCCCCCCCCCTCTTGTGCCCCCAACTGCACCTGCTGCTGGGAAGGAATAAGAAACCTTCCATCGCCCCCCGATCTGCTCGTTGTTCTCCATGCTTTGTCCCAGCAATGGAGTCTCCTCCTTTTGCCTGCTGTCAGTGCCTCCTCCCTACCCAGCAGAGCACAATTCAGCCCCCGGAGTCAGGATCGGGACCGGATCTTACCTGTGCACGCCCAGCTCACACAGATCCAATCCTGGGGGGGTCACACTGTACTGATCCCTATGACAGGTGAACCCCCAGATCTCAGCCTTCCTGCGCTCGACCGCACCGATCTCAGCTCTCTGCCAGCGAACCTGACCGGCGCTCACCCTGCGAAGTTCCTGAAGTTCCATTGTAAAGCCGCCTCTGATTGGCTGCCCCGGCCCCCCTCC
>NW_017306284.1:3031220-3031550 GCF_000935625.1 Nanorana parkeri | reverse complement strand
AAAAAAAAGGTGGATGCAGAAATTGCATTAAAAACATATGATGATGCACATTAGAAAACGCACATTGACATGCTAAATACACACCTACAGATAGGTGTGCAGCCATAACACAAGTTACAATCTGATTGAATAAGATTAGATCTAGTAACATGTACTAGAAGGACCCGCCTGATTGGAGGGACACATTGATTAGAAAAGTCCTCATATTACAGGTTCAGTACATCTAAAGTTGATTGGAACATGTATGGTGATCCTTAGATCTTACAAAAGCTGGAAAACAGTTTCCAGGGGCAAATCTTAAAAACTTCACCCTGCGCCTGGAAGAGAGGG
>NW_017306284.1:3030441-3030815 GCF_000935625.1 Nanorana parkeri | reverse complement strand
TGAAGTTCGATTGTAAAGCCGCCTCTGATTGGCTGCCCCGGCCCCCCTCCCGCTCCGCTTTCACTGCTGATTGGCTCCTGATTTACAACTCGGTTTATGGGCGAAAAATAATCCATTATATTGATTTATTGATTTCCTAACTGGCACGTCAAACTTTCACTTGTTTGTTCTACTGTTCAACCTGAGAGATAAGATGAGAACCCTGCGATCAGGAGAAATCAGGATTTACTCCCTATGATGTGTATTAAAATGTCACACAATGGAAATGGAACTCATTATATACCTGTTATATGTGCTGATCAAACGTCTGTATTCCACAAGCAAATGTACATTCAGAGGTTTAATAATATTTCATGTTTGTTAATATTATATCA
>NW_017306284.1:3025755-3030314 GCF_000935625.1 Nanorana parkeri | reverse complement strand
TATATCTATATCTATATCTATATCTATATCTATATCTATTGAAATCAATCAACAATCATTGGGGCTGGTGTACACAGACAGAAAAAAAAAGTGCTTGTTCAAGATCAGTTTAAGATCAACTTCTTGGCATGAAAGAGAAATGCAATGTACAAAAAACAACAACAATAAACACAAATTCCCTTCTACTAGATTGTAAACTCTCACAAGCAGGACCTTCCCCTCCTGTATTGATATTGTATTGTAACTCTACTGTCTCCCTACATTGTATAAAACACTGTGCAAACTGTTAATAATTCCCACAGCTGTAACTTACATTTAAAATGGTGCATTTCACATGTGTCAGTGCTGCTTCACCGGTCATGTCAGATGCAAAACACAAATGACGGTGGGCCTAAGGCTGGCCATACACTATCAATTTTTTGTGACCTGATTGCTCTATCAACACAAACAGCATGTTGATTGAGGAATCGCCACTGTTTATATTGCCTTCTGACAGGAATACCCAATCAGAGTGGGCAGCTCATTGGCTGCTGGCTGTGATCGTACAAAGATTTTCCAGCAGGCTCCTTCGATCAGTTGATCTACGGATGCCGGCTGAAAGGGAGCCAACAGCCCCGCACACTGTGCAAATTTCAGCCGGTACATTAAAAACCTGAAGACATTGGGCCAGTGTATGGGCACCTTAAATCCTTACATAGATCTCTGTATGTAAAGAAACATGTAAAATGATATACTATAAAATATAATAAACTGTTTATGATTTGATACATCTGGACAATCTACCAGCATATTTGAAATGAAATAAGTGACAGTATAGGTTAAAAGAAATTGAGCCAGATATTTTCATCCAGTTGCCCATTGTCCTCCACTGTCCATGCAGAGATAAATTAGGAAAGGTTGGTCACAATCATTCTTATGATTGTTGGAGACGACTGTTGGTGTAGGTCATATTGTTTCCTAACAAACAGCAGCTCTCTCTAATGTCTGTGGTATCAGAAGAAGATTAGAATAGTCATTTTTTGTAGCAGATTGAAGATAACGATGCTAAAGCTGCCAAGAGATAGTATCTAGAGAAGAGCATAATGAGGAGGTTATCCGCCTGGTAATCTGACATTAGGTGACTCCTCTACAGACACACCTTGGCCTATCAGTGCCCCTACCACCTTTCCATATGAATAGAACAGTGCTGTCATGTTTGTATTACACTTCGGCTCAGTGATTATATCTGCAGCTTTCTCAGGAGCCATAAGAAGGTTCCCGGGAACCAATTTACAGCAAAGATCATATCTGTCTGGTAAGACTGGCAGTAGACCAGACCATTTTGGGAAAAGTCCGGGTTCACAATCAAGACATTTTCTTTAAATATTCGAAGGATAATGAATGACGCCATTGCAGCATTATGGGCCGGAAAAGAATCACTAATATTACATTGGAGATATCAGTCAAAATGGTTCTCCAGCTTGTTCAGGAAATTGTATGAGTACAACCATTTATCATACTTAAGCTGCCCATACACCTTGCGATCGTCTGACGAAACTTTTCGTCCGATGATTGAACTGTCGTACGATTTTCGTACGGCGGCCCCATCCTGCCCCGACTATCGCATGGTTCAATCGGCAGTAATTAGAAAAAAAAGCACCAAAAAAAAGCATGAATTGCGGTAATCGACCGCACGTATTTTCGTTTGCGCATGAGCAGTGTAAATCGTACAAATTTTGATGTACGGAAACACCACCAACCTTGCGAAAATCGTACAAACGATATTCGTAAGTTCTATGGGCAGCTTAAGGACGAATGGAGGCTGGTATTGCTCATCGACAACTCCTAATAAGCCTCATGCGCACTACGTACCAAAACGTTGATTTCAGGTGTGTTTTGAGCGCATTTCTAAATGCACCTGGACTCATGTGATGCTTTTCTACGATTAAATACACATCCTAGGCGTCCAGCAGGGTCTAGGTGCCTTCAGTCTAAGTCAGTTTACCCAAAATATACATTTTCTGCGCTCCGGGTACGACTAGTCCAGTTTTATGCATGTAAACGCGTATAAACATGACCAGTCCAGCACAGAAAAAAGTGATCCGGGAAGCATGAAGTTGTCTATACTGACCAGTAAACATGCGCATTCAGATTTGGAAGAACCTGCAAATCAATGAAAATCAGATGATTCGGCGGTTCGTCCGAATCCAAAATAACAGATTTAATATATGCCGAATATACTAAAAACAATATTTGGGCATATATAAATTCGTTTTCAGAACACTCGGGCGGCCAATATGGCGCATGCCTGCCGCCATCTTGGAGGTGGAGTGTATGATGTCATATGACAGTTGCTCAAACATGCGGGCGCAGCCATCTTGGTGTATACCAAGATCTACTCCATGGCTGCCGCTCGGTTCTGCGGATTCAGTGTGCAGTTTCGGATTTAGAGGATTGTTGCCTCCGAATCCGAAGCAGCATAAGAATTTGTTTCCTTTGATGAAACAAATGAAAACGTTTTTCATTTTCATTTGTTTCGTCTGGAAACAATTTTTTTGTTGTGCACATGTCTACTTACCAGATAACTTCGGTTGAGCTTAAACTCAGCAGGCTAGTGTGCATGAGGCCTTTTGTTCACACCAAATGCAGAGCAGATCCGTTTAGGTTTCTGCACACGCAGTGCAGTGGGTTGTGCCACGTTTTAGCCGCGTTATTGATGCGTTCCGGGTCGTTTTTGGTTAAAACATTTTTTTTTTTTAGTTTAGCATGGGCTTTTAGTGCGTTCCAGGCATTTGCATGCATTTTTGATGCGTTTGCATGCGTTCCAGGGCAGGTAAAATAGGGTTTGCTGCAGTTTTTCCACCTGCTCTGGATCTGCACGCTGCAATGTGAACTGGAGCAAAAAATACCATTGGAATACATTGGACGCAGTTTTGATCCGGTCTGTAACTGCTCTGCTCTGCACCTGCTCTGCGCTTGGTGTGAACAAGGCCTAAATGTTAGTTGTCTGGCTTTCATATTGATCCTCTGGCTTCAACACTTTCTGGTTCACTGACCTGGAACAAGCAAGCACATCATCATCAGGAAACTCAGAACTGCTGATCTGCATCCTTGTTCCAGGTCAGTGACTTGGAAAGCCATAAAGGTATATTGTCGGGTATGTCATAACAAATGTCATGCAAATGTTCATACAAAAAATCTGGTCAGATCGTTCAATAATGCCATCAGACAGCTGACAAATGTCATTCGAAATTGTTCTTTGATTTTAACATTCGATTTTGGAATGAAAGGAGTTTCCTGAAAGAAAACCACATTCACTGTTTTCCATTTTCCATCCTGCTTCTTTGATTTTTGCTGGAAGAAGCTTGGAACCTGCAAGAGCAGCGATCAGGTAAGTAAAGGGCCTTACACAGCATCCCTAGACATTAAAGTGACATTAAACCCTCAGATTTTTTAACATAAACCAATACTGTAATGTGCGCCTTACTGTAATCCATGGTAGTTTCCCTTCTCTTTGCTGCTCTTCCTTTTAAATCTGTATCTGTTCTCATGCTTGGAGAGAACTTCCCTTTTCAGCTCAGGGCCTCTTCCTGTAGTGCTGGCTCAGGTTACAGCCTATAGAAACGTATACACAGACACCGTTTGAGACAAGGCAGTCTGCTGAAAAGGGAAGTTCTCCCCAAGCATGAGAAGACATGAGGATTTAAAAGGAAGAGCATCAAAGAGAAGGAAAACAACCATGGATTACAGTAAGGCGCACATTACAGTATTGTTTTATGTTAAAAATCTGAGGGTTTAATGTCACTTTAACCAGCAGTTCACTCTTGTACAAGTTGTATGGGGTAGCCCCACTGCAAGGGGAGTTTATTTTTTAACTGGAGATAGGCTTTAAATATCATTCAAATATAGGCTTGAGATAGGCTTTAAATACCGGCTCTTGTGCTGACACTGGTCCATGAAGTGCAGAAAGAGGGGCCACAGAGTCAGAAGCTGCAAAATGTAAACAATACTTCCCCATGTTCATGTATATTTACACACTGTACATATAAACAAAGCTTAGAACACATTCAAGGGTATCTATGATGAAAAACTACAAATAAATATGTATCTCTATGTTGAATTCCCATTAGTTCTATCCTACTCCTAATAACCATATTGATCTAGAAGTTTGTAAACCTACTTATTGAAGATGCCCATATGATGTACTGACATAATTTCACTCAGCCCTGTGAATATGCACTTCTGTGTCACCACTCTCACAGTGCCTGCCTTCCGAACTACAGCTTAATGTCTGAACATTTCCATTGCTTTGCTTGATGGGATATGTAGTATTGAGAAATGGAGATCGCATCACATCAAGCAGCAGGGAAAGAGATACAAAGCACACTGGGAATCCAGGAAGTTAATGAAAGTGATGGGCAGACGGAAGGCAACACTCACTACATAAAAGGGATTGTTTTCCAGTAAGCTTTGATTGTATTATCAATAACCCCTCTAGTATGTATTCCTATTACAATGCTGAAGTTATACCAGGAGAGGATATGCTGAGGCTTTAGAACACACCATGATTAGATTCATGA
>NW_017306284.1:3023235-3025706 GCF_000935625.1 Nanorana parkeri | reverse complement strand
CTAGGCTGTAATGAGCAAAAGACTATAAAAAGGTGCAGAGCTACTCTCTATGTCTCCACTGTCACTCATCCTCAATCCATAGGGTAGTCAGCCTCCCCTCATCATGTGTAGTAGCAGTTTTCCACACATAGAGGGCAGTGCTGGGCATGGAATAATTGGTTATCCCAGTTGCACCTGTTTAACCTCTGGGCTGCCAGGAAGTCACCCGGCCTTGAAACACTGTCCTCATTTGTTCCACAGGAAAGGGACATTGTTTCATATTATTGTTTCATGGTTTCCATATACTGATGCCCACATGTGATCATGCAGAAGCTAACAACTCCAGCATACAAAATATTAAATGACTGACTTCTGTAAAATGTAATAAAACAGAAAATTTTAATTAAAGCAAATCTAAAGCAATAAAGAAACAGATGAAGCAGAATTCCAGGCAAAGCTTTTTACTATTAATATCTTATCTGCTGTTCGAAAAAAGTCCAAAGTAAAATTCTCCTTTAAAAAAAAAAAAAATGCATACATATTCATAAAATAGCAGCGCTGTGCATCGTTTATACAAGACAAGTAAGAAACACTGACAAGCATCACTGACAGAGACAGTAGGTGAGGAGGACCCAGCCCAAACGAGCTTCCAGTCCAAGAGGAAGGGGACCAAAGACACAAGTGGGGAAGGGGAGACTACAGATGTATACCAAATAAAATAGGAGGGGATTTGGGAGTACTGTGAAATGTGAGCAGACGGGAAGGTTGTATAGGGTGAGAAATCAAGGGGAAAGCTGATACGCTTCTCTAAAGAAGTGCTTTTTTAGGCATTTATTAAAGCCCTGTAGGGATGGTGAGAGCCTGATGTGGCATGGGAGCATCAGTGTATTGGGGGTGCAATGCTCTGGCTCCTGCAGACTCTTCCTCCCATCAAGGTACGGACATTCAGCAACATGGACGGGTAGAAGAATGAATGGACTCCAAGTGTGGTGATGTCACTGCACCTCTATTCCATTAAGAACTACAAGTCTCTCTGCTGAGGTGGCTGATAGAAATGTGCACCAGCAAAAAATTTGTTTCGTTTTGATTTCCGAATTTACATTATTTTGTTTTTTGGGATTCAGGTCCGAAATTGAATTCATTTCGGGATTCGCATCCGGACGAAATTCGTTAGCGGTAGTCCGGACGAAAATTCGTTCAACAAATGAAATTTCGTCCAGACTACCGCTAACAAATTTCAGGAAATCGGAAATTCGGATTCGTTTGCATTCGGTATTTCTGTAATTCGGAATTCGGATGCATCCGAATGTCCGAACTTCCGAAATTTCGGCAAAATTTCAATTTTGAACTAAATGAATCGCTCATGTCTAGTGGCTGATGGGACTTGGAGTTTCTCCATTCACAGTTCCTGTTAAAGCATGTGTGCATGGATGATGCTGCTCTGTGGGCAGAGCAATGCACAGTGCCATTTAAAAAAAATTAAGACCAGTCTGCAAGGAGAAGAACACCATGATTCAGGTAAGGGGGGGGGGTCATGCGACCAGGTTTCATGTTACACCCCGAATATGCGTTTAACATGAAATGTTAGCTTTTACCTCTCATGAGGTGCATTGCACATAAAAGATTGCTGTTGTTTTTTTTATATTTACACTCAGATTCAGGCTGAATAGTACTGCTATTTAGTATAATCCCATCCCGCTGCAAGCAAGACCTCAATAAAAAAGGTAATTCACTCGGGAGCTAAGAACATGCATGCTGACTACACCTTGGGTGGGGTTTCGCTGGGGAAATCAGAGATGGAGAAGGACCATTTTAACACTTTACAAAACACTGGTAAGGCCCCATCATAAACGGAAAGCACAATGTTGTTAGTCCTCCACTCCTCTCCCCTCATCCATTCACAGAATGCTTTGTATTCTGTGAATCATTCAAAAATTGAAGGCGTTCTGCGACCTGTTACACAGGACTTTCCTTTGTTCTTTTTTTCTGACCAGCATGACAGGACAGTTAGGGCCCATTCACACTAGCCCAGCGAGGTGTTTTAGCAGGCGGACAAGTGTGTTGTGGCAGTTCTGGCATTGTATTGCACACTGTTGATGCTGTCACAATTTGTTTTTTTTTTGCATATATCTGTAGTGTACAATGTGTATATTCTATTCAGCTACCCGCCAGTGGCGCTGTGCAGTGGCATCCAGGGTGTTATGGTAAAATGCAGCATATTTGCATGTTTCTGCCGCACATCACACCACCCATAACACCAGCGCTGTGGTGTGAACAGGGTGCTTAGAAAACAATTGTTTCCTTATAGGGGACCTGAATCTTTCCTGTGCAGAAAAAAGCTGATCACTGCTATAGTGTGAACGGGCCCTAAAAGGAAGCTAAGTATAAGCTGCTCATGATGGCTGCCATAAAGTGAACCTGTTGCTTTGGTCTTGATTTGATTACAGGACCATTCTCAATCCAGCTACACAAAGATCATGAGAAAAAAATAT
>NW_017306284.1:2992118-3022867 GCF_000935625.1 Nanorana parkeri | reverse complement strand
ATGGCCTCTTATGGGAGAAAACAATAGCGACTGACCAGGAATTCTTCAACCAATAAATACCTCTCAGCACTCTTAGCTTCTCTGGTTGAATAGGCTGTGAAGTGCCCATACCCCTGGGTGGAGCACTGCCAATAAATGAATAAGACACGGTGGTCCACCATACATAAAACAACTGTTTATTGAGCATCAACATACACCCAACAAGGTCAACCCCGTTATGCCTTTTCATTCGGATAGACTGTCTCCCAAGAAAGCTTTAGTAGCAGGATGACTATTGTGGTGAACTAGGACTTATATACAGGAAAACATTCTCTGGTCCAACTGTAAATAACCAACTTGGGTGAACGTTCTCTGATGTCTATAGGCACTTGTAAAATGTATTCACTCTACCAGGATATATTTATCTTTCGTGTACAGTTTTTTCCCCCCTCAATTCAAATGCATTCTTCTACTTACATAGTTACATAGTTACATAGTATTTGAGGTTGAATAAAGACATTAGTCCATCAAGTCCAACCTATTAGGATCTCATTTTACATCAGTCAGTATCAATTGATTCCATCAATTAACACATGTTCACATATACTTTCACAAGATAACATCAGTAATACCATATATTTCCACTTGCTTCTTTGTACAATGCAGATAAACTTGTTGCAAACTATAAGCATGAGGTTTTTAACCAAGTGAATGGCGCCATCTATTAACATTGCATTTATTTTCGTATACTGCACATGAATGCAGCTATGAGTTTCTAGTGTGGATAGGGTTATGTATATACATGAATAAAAAAGAGATCAGTTCCATGAATACATTTTTATTGTGTTTTTACATACCAAAGACATTGGGGGGAATATATAAAGAGTGTCTACAACATTGTTTACAATTCCGTGATGAAGCCGCATGATAAATGTCAGCCCCAGATTCATGTACCTGCTTATAAAGAAATAATTATACCTATACAGTACATGTACAGTATACTGTATATTGTGATATTACATGGCAATACCATGGTGGAATTTGGCACAATGGTCACCCTCAGTCAGAGGGGTTTTAAGAGTCAAGTATCTTTACAGGGAAAGATTGCATTTTTTCCAGGTTTTCTGTATTCTGCTTGGGATCCTAGAACAGGGAGTTTTCTAAGAGAATAGGGAGGGATTAAATCTACATTCCTCTGTGCTGATTTTCATAGTGACCAGCATCCGTTGATTGAACAGCTGTGCACAGCCCTTATGGCAAGGTTACTGGCCAGGGTTTAGGGCTCCAGCTTGGAGATAGGAAAGGTTGCTGTCCAGAAGTCACGAGGGCTCCACTTAGGAGTCAAAGTGGAGCCAGGTTTCGTGTGTGCTGGAGGAACACGAGAGATAGCCGGGGGGGCGGAGAGAGCCAGGAGCCTGAGAAGCCACCAGCGTGAGTGCGGAACGGCACTACAATGAGGACTAGTCTGAGGAGAATCAGACAAAGGACCGGTGGGTCGCTGGGAGTAGAAGCCGGGAGACTGAACTTATGTTTATTTTGCTGGTAGCCAATGTGGATGTTGTGAACTTTTGTTTAAATAAAATTGGGTTATTAGGCCCTTAAAAAAGATGATATTGCAGACAACCCAACCTGAAACAGCTAATTTCAGGGAGGCGCCTTCTCATTTCAGGGAGATTTCCTCTCCCTCATCCTGCTCCCACCATCCGTTGGGGGGAAAGATGGGGGAGAGGGCCCCTCCCTAAATGATGGCAGACGGCAAGGGAAGCATTAGCTCCCCTGCTATCTGCTGTTTTTTTGTATTCGGACAGTTCCTGCCACAAATTAAAAAATAAACAACAGACTGCATAAGAATGAAGATCTCGGCTTTATTGACTATTTCAATTTGCAATAGCCAATAGCAGGCTGGCTATTGCACCCACCCACTGCCTGCTGTCATTTAGCAGAGGAGGACCTAAAAGGAGGACAGGTCCACATCTGCTGATTGAGAGCAGCAGTGGGAAGGTACAATAGCCAGCCTGCAATTGGCTATTGCAAATTGAAATAGCCAATAGCAGCCTAGCTATTCATTCCCATGCTGTCTGTTGTTTTTTTTTCTGTTTTTTCACTCTGATGGCGGCCGGCGGCCCACCCACTGCCTGCTGTCATTTAGCAGAGGAGGACCTAAAGGAGAACAGGTCCACATCTGCTGATTGAGAGCAGCAGGTGGAAGGTACAATAGCCAGCCTGCAATTGGCTATTGCAAATTGAAATAGCCAATAGCAGCCTAGCTATTCATTCCCATGCTGTCTGTTGTTTTTTTTCTGTTTTTTGTTTTTTCACTCTGATGGCGGTCGGCGGCCCCGCTGTCAAAAAAAAAAAAAAAAAACAGATAGCAGGGAAAGGTTACTCTGCTAGATAAAGCAGATTAAACATTTGCGGGATTTGCGGGGAGCCGCTATCTTATAGCGGGAGACTCCCGGAACGTTCAGGAGAGTTGAGATGTCTGATATTGCAAGTGGACTGTGTCCTTAAAGTGCTCACCATGTGTGCTAATATCCCCAACATTTCTTATTTGTACCTATTTTGAATACCAAATCACTAAATATAAAATGTAAGCATGAATGTCTGTGTCTTTTTAATGTGGCTTAAAGAGCAACATTAAAAATGCACAAATCCTTTAAAAACATGTTTTAGAGATTCCTTAAACCTTCATATGAAGTTGCGGGGTAGTATGATGTATTCTTCATGAGTGAGTCTTTTACAATCAATGGGGATTTGTTAAATGATGGATCCCCAGCCGGCTTCTTTATGTAAACAAAGGGGCCTGGTAACCTGGGTGATGTCATTGAATAAATATAGTAATGGCCATATTTGGTCAATGATGTCACCCGGCATCCCCGGTCTCTTTGTTTGCATACAGAAGCTGGCCGGGGATCTGTCATTTAAGACTGGTGAGCATCATCCGATGCAGTGAAACATTGCATCAGTGGGTTGCTGTGATTGACGTGGATCTACATCACTGTACATTGTGATTGATGTTGGATTTATGTCAGGGGACATTGTTAATTTTTTTTTTTTCACAGTGTGTTTTTTTTGGGTGGGGAAAGAGTAACAAGGGGTACTATGTACCCTGTACTTATTCACCTGGGCAGGGAGGCAGGGCCTCCTTACTGTATATGGGGCTTTCACATTCTGATAAGTTCCCCTCCGCAGACCTTCACATATGTTTGGGGGACAGAAATTGTCGCCATGTTCTTGCAATGGGAGGGGGGGACTTTGCTACACCCTCTTGTAAAGGTACCTTCATGGAGACCCCATGCCTTATGTGTACTGTTCCTTTAAGGAAAAATGCAAGAAATCCCCCCAAAAACATCAGAAGGGTCCCCTTAAAATTCCTGAAAGACCCTAGGTATGCAGCCTGGTAGGCCAGGAGTACGGGGGACTAGGACCTCATCCCCCCAGCCGGATCTTTACAGGTTATGTCAAATCAATACAGGATTGGAAGGCTGCCCATACTCAGCCCATGTTTATAAACTTCATCAAACTATGACTAATAGGAACTGGAAACAAAGCATTTTAGGTCTAAAATTGTCACTGATAATAAATGGTAAATATCAGTTGATTGCCTCTAAAAAAAACAAAACAGATATTTTCCCATTAGACTAAAATCATACAATGTGCATTCATCATCTCATCATGGTACAATGATGTAAAGACATTGACTCTTTGTTAAGTTCCATAACAATTGATTTTTTTCCCCATGGTCCCATTATTCTGTCCTCTATTGTCTGTAGTCA
Source organism: Nanorana parkeri (assembly GCF_000935625.1). Taxonomy (NCBI): domain Eukaryota; kingdom Metazoa; phylum Chordata; class Amphibia; order Anura; family Dicroglossidae; genus Nanorana; species Nanorana parkeri. The sequence goes on along the minus strand of NW_017306284.1, from coordinate 3,019,112 downwards.
TTTATTTGTTAGTGAAAACTACTCCTCCTGTGTCCCCAGCCAAAGACACAAATTCTTCTCCAAGGAGATCGAAGAAACCGCTTTTAAAGTTCCACAAGCTACACAATGGAAAGTCGGCTCCATTGTATGACAGACAAAAGGAAGTCTCTGGCATTGAGATCATCCCTTCTCCATCCGTTGATATATTGCAGCTAATAAAGCACTGCTGGAAAGGGGCTGCTTTCTGCAATACACATGTACATGTCCTGTTATTATTCAAATTAAGAAGATGAGAGTGACAATCTGCTTGGACAAATTTAAAGGGAAACTCAAGGCAAGAGATGAAAGCAATCAGTGAGTTCCTAAACACTGTAACAGTGCTAAACTCATACAGTTAAAGCTGAACTCCAGGGAAAAGAAAAAATACCCTTGCAGCGGGGCTCTCCCTGCTTGTTTTTGGCTAGAACACCAGGAAAAGGACGTAATCTACTTACTTACCTAATTCCTCGTTCCAGCAAGCTCTTTCTTCCATGTGATGAGGTCCCCTGAAGCCTCTTCTCTAAGGCGCTCCAGCAGCCAGTTGCAGCCCTGACAGTATAATGCAGGATCAATAGTCCTGCATTGTAAGTGAGGACGCTAAGGGAACTTTGTACCCCTTACCTATTCACACGTAAAAGCCAGTATTTGGGGTCCCCCTTATTTTTAAAGGGGCTTCCAGAATCCAATCTCCCCACCTGCAGACCCTTACAACCAAAGGTTAAGGGTCGTGGGGAAGAGGTCCTTGTTCTCATTAATGTGGGGACAGGTTGCTTCGCCAAGGGGGTCCCTTCGGGGCAAGGTGCCTACCCCATGTATGAATAAAATCCATATCAGAGACTAAGGGTTTGGAGGGACTCTATGGGTTTTTGTTTTCTTTCTATAGAATGTGCTACAGCAAAAGTGCCATTTAAAAGTGAAAAAAAATACAAATTGCTGTATTTCCTGGCCAGCGATGGAAGGAGCAATGCGGGGTCACTGGTGAGGTGAGTATCAGTGCATTTCGGGAGGGCCCTTTACACAGACACTGTCGATTTACCCTGGATGTAAGTGACAGTGACTCTTTAACATCTATGGAGCTGCAGATGTTTTACATTTCTTGACAATTCTGGAAACCCCCACAGTAGACCCCTAGTGTTAAATATTACTACATTTGTAAAAATTGGGATGAATGAGAAGGAGAAAGATGAAAATGAAAGATGGACTGAAAAAAAAGAGAAAGAGAAAGAGATAATAATATAACATGGGGGCAGCATCACACACTTCGCTTTCACTTTCCTAGTCACAGTCACATTGTAGCATTATCCACTAATTGGAGGAGGCCTATCCATAGCATAACTGATCCAAACTGGCCCTGATCCCTTGTTTTGACTGTAAGCTATGTAAACTATGTGCTTCTCTCACAGCCGACACAATCAGCAATTACTCTCTGATCTCTAAATGACCTCTGTAATTGAACAGCTACAAACAAGGTAAATTGCCTGGCTCATCCCCAAATTTTTCACCTTGCTGATGGAACATGTTATAAATAACAGGTTGCCTCTGTCACGCTCTTCAGTCCGGTTTTAGGTACATGAAACACATTTGTTTGCGTAGCAAACAGGGGGAACACGTTTCTATTTAAATCTGCTCATCTGAAAACGTTAACATACCCCGGCACATAATGCCTAATAAACTATCGGTGGTGCAGCGTGAGATATTGCGACAGGAAAATTATGAGCGTAACTGTCACAAAAAATATGACAAGTTGTGACAAATGAACTTATGTTCAGTGTCCATAGTGACCATAGTTGATAAGCAGTCCTGCGCCACCAACTGCTTGGCACACTAATACGTTTATTCTGTGCACATAAAATATATGCAGCCTTTTCTGTTTTAATAACTTTTTATTAAATAGTTAAAGGTATTTTTAAGTATTATAAGATCATTTCTTGCAACAATGTCAGACAATTTAGCATTAACTAAAGTATTCACCACTACAAGTAGACATGTGCGATTCGGTTCGTTCCGAAATTCGTTTGAGGAATTTTCAGAAATTCGCAGATTCGGATGCATCCGAATTCCGAATTACAGCTAAGACAAATGCAAACAAATCCGAATTCCCGAAATTCGTTAGCGGTAGTCTGGCCGAAATTCTTTTATGGACGAAATTCGTTATTGGACTATTTTTTTTACAGTCTGCAGCAGATGAAAAAAAAAGCGTGAGGTTCCCCGCCAACTTATACCAGACCCTTTAGGTCTGGTAGGAATGTTAGGAGGGACCCCCCCTCCAGTTACAACACAAAAAAAAGTGCGTGGGGTTCCCCACAAAATCCATACCAGACCCATTTGGTTTGGTAGGAATTGTCCCGGTACCGGCCGAGATATTAACATATGAATGGGCCGCGTTAATTTGCATATCAATATGCCATGGCCCATTCATATGCAAATACCGCTGCTCATTCATATGCAAATCGCCGCCCCTCCCCCCGCTGCTAAGGAAGAGAAGACTGCAAGAACAAGGTATGTGTATGGTCAGGGAGTTACTCTCCCTACCGCCCCAAGGCCAGATTCCACAATGCTCCCCCCTTTGTCAACCCAAATTTTTTTTTTTTTTTGGCTAGAGTGGGGAAGGATTAGAACCCTTGTAGGATTTTTACTTCTATCCATGACTCCATTAGAGAGATTTATTATCAGTTACTATTTTGCTGACTGTGCTTTTATCAGGGAGGATTTGAGGGAAAACTTTTAAGAGGAACACATACAGAAATAACATTTTGACAGAGGTTCTTCCCCTTCTCTTCTAAACTATATTCATGTCTGTTTTGATGGTAAGCTGGCCATACGTGGACTGAATTAAATCAGTTGTGGTCACTGATCTAACATTATGACAGCGGCAGGCGCTGAGTATCAGAATACAATAGCAGGCAGGGGAGATCACCACATTATCTATTATCCCTCAATGGATTATTCATTAAAGTTTTTTAGCGTGGATGAGGGAATCAAGTGATTTCCCTCGTTCAGTACATCTGTGTATGGCTGCCTTTAGAGATTTCCCTTCACTTACATACCTCTCAACTTTTATAACATGAGAATGAGAATACCATTTAACAGAAAGGAACACAATGGGCACGCCCTTGATGTGTCTGCATTAGAAAAAATGATTGAACCATAAATCGGGAGTGCAGGGGCAACAATTTGATGTGGCCGCTTCCTCAGTTTGTGGCCTTAAAGTCAGACCAAAAGGAGGGACAACTGAGAAGGAAAGATGGAAAGAGTGGTTTGGTCCGAATAAGGAGCAGTTGGGAGATTTGCCTCAGGAATAACTACTTTCAAGTCACTAGTCAAGAGTAAAAAAAATGCATGCTTGTTGGGACCTTCATGGTTTAGGATCTATTGTGATAACCTAAGTCAGTGCTCCTCAACCTTTTTTCAGTCACGGCACCCTTTAAAAGTATAGAAAATCCTGAGGCACCCGAGTCTAAAAATGTCATAGACTATAAGGGGGACCCCATGCAAAAAAACACAGAAAAGTGGGTTTCCCCCTTCACATCGAAGTGTCACCTTCAAATCAAGATCCCCGCCCCCTTTCACATCAGAGTCACGCTTTGCATCAGTAGCCCCCTTCACCTCAATCTTCATTTCCTCCTTCACATCACAGTGCCACTACCACAAAATTTGGAGGAGGGCAGAAGGCACACCAAGGTGCCATGGCACCCTGGTTGAGAAAGGCTGACCTAAGTAACCATGCTCATTTGAAAATGGAGCTCATTAATGTCAACTTTCAGTCTTGTAATAAATGTTGCCAAATTGGTCTCATCCATCTTTGGTCACTGCTAATGAGCATAGTAACTTCATCCCAAAAAATTCATCCAAATTTCCATCATGTCCATTTGTTTATGCCAAGTGCTTCATTTACTTCATAAAGACACAGAAAAGAAAGATGTAGTAATCTTACAATGCATGAGCCACCATACATTTTTGCCTATTTATCTGTGTGAGGTCACATGCCCTCGCCTCTACACGTGCAGCTAATAGCTGCAGGCTGTACATGGCATTTCAAAAGGTGCGTAATCACCTTTTGAGCTTTCAGATATTTGAAACCACCTGTGTATGCCTCTGAGGAAATGTATTTTTGCGTCGTATAAGTCCACAAAATATATTGCTCTGTTTGTATAAAGATTTTTATCTGTCAGACATTTCTATGTAAAAGAGATAAAAATGTCATAGTAGTAAATGCTCATTAGATCAGAATGATTCGGCTCAGCAAACAATTGCATTTTTTTACTTCCTAAATTACACTTCTCATTGCTAATAAAGCAGGAATCACTTGAGTTGTGAGTGCTCCCACATATTCAGGAATTTACAAACAGGCAAAAGTGCAGCCAGGGAAGGGTATAATGGTGTCCAAGGCAGGGGTCCTAAACTCCACTGACATCCTTTAAGAAATATCCTAATGTAAACTCTGCTCAAATGATACTGACACCCCAAATACTGTGATAAGTTGAATGAATCTGCTGATTTTATCTGATGTTTAATGGCAGTTGATATGCCTTTATTTTTGCATACAATACATCCATGGTTTAAGCAATTAAGGGACTCTAATTTTCTGAAAAAACACTGCCATAAAAACTATGGCACATTCCTGCGTGGGCGTTGCAGCAAGTCATACAGGCCTTTTTTCAAGGTTGTACCTTCTACTGCCATAATAATATTCCCTGCCTCAATACAAAATCCTTTTAACAACAATAATAGTTACAAACTACCATCCTTAAAATCTCATCTATTCAAAATCCTCATCCACCATAATAACTACCCCACCACATCAAGAATATCTCACAGTACCATAAAATTAAGCCTCCTCACCATAAGAATATCCATTTCCACTATAATAATATTTTCCTGCACCATTATAATTCCCCTTGCCACCATAATAATATCCCCCAGCACCATTTTAAAACCCTCCAGCACAACTGGTATATATTCCCAAGGTTCAGAATAATATCACCTACCACCAATATGATATCTCCTTTCACCATCAAAATGAATCCCGCCACCATATTATTATGCCCCAGAAGCACCATAAAAAATCCCCCATCCACATTATAATACCCCCTCTTACATCGGTCTGAATGTCTTTGTTATATTATGCACAGCATCATTATAGAATCTTTCCACCATCACTCATTACTACTACAGGATTATTTGCCAAAATAAAAATGTTATAATAACATCTCCAACATCAAAATATCTCCGAGCAACATACTATCTTACAGCACCGCCATCAAATTATCCCTACCACCATGATAATATTCCCCCATCTCAACCACTGTAATAACCCCATTATCGTAATAAAATCCCTCATCATCATATTATCTCCACCATCATAATACTGTATTACCCCCTACCCAAAGTAAAAAAGGAGCATCTAAAACAGAGGTCCACATTAATTTGAAGTGACCTGTGAGGTCACAGAATATAACAGCTTGTGAGAGCCTCCATTTGCCAGTGGCAGCCGCTCCAGTCCAACTCAGGGATCACGTGTTAGTCACTGGGAACTTGGGAAGTGACGTCATTTGCTATAAAATGAAACAGGTTATTATTCACTGCCCCAGATATAACTCAGAAATTGTAGGATGGAAGTACTTTTTGGACCATGGAGTCCTTTGACCTGTCTTATTACTTTTAAAGTGGATGATCCCTCTAATAAGTTCTGTGCAATATTTGTTCTTATGATCATAACTGACTGCACACTGTCTATGGTACTGTAGTGTATGATTGGTTACACCTGGCTCTGGTGATGAAGTGTCCATTTATATGATCATGTCTGTGAAGGTTCTTATTCATCCAGGTTATGGTATATATGTAAAGAATAAGTCAAGGCAACTGGACATGCTGCATTTTTCTTGAAGAAAAATACAAGTCCAGTTGCCTTGACTTATTCTTTACAGATATTTATATGATCAGTTATACCTGGCTGTGGTATTGTAGGGTCGCTCATATGATTGGTTATAGGCATAGCTGACTATGGTGCTGTAAGGTATTTGTATATGATTGGATATACCTGATGTAAGGTATCTTCCTGATTGGTAATACCTGGTACTGGTGCTATAGTCAATGTTTATATAATTGGTTATATCTAGCAGTGGTACTGTATGGTATGTTCTGATGGTAAATTGCGTGTGACAGGAATACTGTGGGGAATTTGAGCTTCTTTAAAATTATATCATTCTGCAGGTCTTTGAAGCACATCTGGTTTACGTGACTTTGCAAGGGACTAAAGGCAGGAAACACATAGTAATGTTATAGGTTCCATTCATGAAAACAAGTTGCTCAATCTTGGAGAACATCATTTTTCTTGATGGCTGCGCAGAATGCAGAATAGATAGCATGTGCTGTAACAGAACCTGAAGCATTGAGAACCTGCCTTTAGTCTACATTACAGTATGAATCTCTTCGAACGTCATGAACATTTCCAGCGTATTTACCTAAGATCTGTCCTTCTTAATCAATTGCCACATTCCATCAGAGAGTTAAAATTAGAATCAAAGTTGGAAAGACTGATATGTGAGCCGATGGACTGAAGGTAAAAGTACTTAGGTGGAAGTATAACGATAAGAAAGCTCAGGGTGGCAGCTTGACATGCGCATTTGTAAATAGCGAATTCAAACGTATCCTAATTTTTGATAATGAAACTTCAGATGTATCTGAATTTTGTCTGAATGTCACTAATAAATTGCATTCAGTATTCCTGCACCATATGAGGTCATATGCCCTCAACATTGAGAGGGTGCTTAGCCAAGGGGCCCCCCATGTTGATGAGGACAAAGGCCTCCTCCCCACAAACCTTGCCCTGTGGATGTGGAGGTCTGCAGGGGGGCTTATCTGAATCTGTAAATTCAAGTAGAAAGTCACTTGCACTCCAAAACAATGCCCAGTCAATCTCTTTTTTGACTGTGGTAGTGTAACATCTCAAAGCGACGTTTCGGAACCATGTGGTTCCTTCTTCAGGACTGAGTGACTTTCTACTTGAATTTACTTGATCTGCAGAGGTATCTGCTGTCGCTACACGCACCCACCCTATTATTGGGACTTCTGGTCAGGAGTACGATGGGTTACATTTGGTTCTAAGTTTTATCTGAATCTGGGTGCCGCCTTTTTATAACGGAGGCACCCAGATCCCACCCCCCATGAATGAGTAAGGGGTAGTTGTACCCCTACTCATTCACCAAATACACAGTTCTCCTCAATCACCGACTCAGAAGAATAAAAAATCCTGCCATCACATCCAATCCCAACGATCACCGGCCACAATTGACAGGTCAGCTCTGGAAGGTAAACAAAGGAGTGGAGGAAGTCATGAGTTCACGTGACTTGTTCCTTTGTTTGCATTCCATTAGGGAACCAAGAATCAGTCTGTATTGGCACTGTGCTGTCAACACTTGGCAGTTTGATGTGAAATGCATCAGCATTGTATAATAATCAGGGTTGTCCCTACACTATTTGCCGCTTGAGAGGGGGTTGGAGTGGGGTGGGTTGATATTCTGTCAGTGTATGTTCATTCGGAGGGGATTGTTAGGGTGCTGTCAGTGTATGGTTTGTGTAGATGTGTGTGTGTGCTGGGGGCGCGGCAGGGTATCAAAATTCCTCTACAGCTGCTAAGAGCTCTTAGCAACTGTAGTTAAATTTTTATATTCACGTCACAACCTGGACGCTGTGGCTGCCCCCCCCATGAGATGCTGCCTAAGGCAACAGTCTCAGGCTGCCTCATTATAGGGACAGCGCTGATAACCATAAAAAAGACCTACAGTATACATGTGTCACTTTTTAGTCACTGACTGCATTAGACTGATGAAAGATAAGGGTTCATTTAGGCGTTAGAAAGAGCTTGTCAGGACAGAAATGTGGGAAATGCCATTTCTGACTGGTTTTAAAAAGATGCAGATTCATGGGCTGTCAGCATACTTCTTCATCACTACTACTTGGTGATTTACTAATCCAGTGCAAGCGTGCAGATATTAAAGTGATATTAAAGGCAAAAAAATGTTTCCCTCCCCCCCCATGTAAATGTTAGCACTTACCTTAAATGATGTCTCTTATTCTGGTCTTCCTCTTCTTTCCCCATGTTTTCATGTGTCCCTCCAGCGGTGCGACGTCACTCCGATCCAGCGCTAACTGCTCTGTCCCTCCGATCCAGCGGTGTCTGCAGGCGGTGCACGCGTCCATAGACTTACCTTGCGTCTCTGCTCGTCTCCCGGCCGAGAATCGGAACTGCGCATGCACCCGCCCCAAGATCCTTTGCGGCGGTACGAGCAGTTCCTGATTCTCCGCGCGGGAGCGAGCAGCAATAACTAGGTAAGTTTAAAATGATTTCAAGCGTTTTTTGTTTTTTTTTAGACTTCTTGCCTATATCTACTGCATGCTAGCAGTAGATATAAGCAAAAAAAACAGAGGGTTTAGAACCCCTTTAAGTATTCCAACATCTGACAAAAAAACATTCTAGATCAGTGGTTTGGAAGGTTGAGAAGGAAGAAAGAGAATGACAATTCAAGAGTCCGTAGCAAATAACACAAATCAACAATTGCAGCTCCCATGTTTCTATACCAAAAACATTTTTTAGGTAGATAAATTGGCTTCCCGCGCCAGGAGATTAGGCATGGGACTTAAAAATGTCTGCACAATAAATGAGAAACTACTTATTCCAGCACTCTCTTCAAACCAACAACTGCAAGACAACTTTAATTACTTATATTTGGTCCCTTTGTACTACTGTGCTACTACCCAAACTGTTGACATTTTATGGATAAACCTTCCCTGGGGTCAGCCATTATAAATGCATTTAGGAAGACCTGTGCTAAAAAACATTTTCTCTTTAAAGGATGCTCATTTCATCACCATTACATGCTTACAAAGATATAATTACAGGCACTCATCTACCAGTCAAGAAATTGCAATCTGAAACAAGGTTTAATCCCTTTTAATTACAGCTTTGGAGATAACGATATGACTTGCAGGCATACTGTTTTCAGCCGGAAGGCCATTCACAAATGGCACCCTCTAAATCTATTCATAGGCAGAAAGTGGCAGTTAGATATTAACAATATGACCTCAGAAGGACCTTGCTTTTACCCTGAGCACTTTGGTAGCTTAGTTTGTAGCACAAGATCCTTACAGAGTTGGGATCCTGGCTTGACTTCATACCAGGCAAGAAAAGGAAATATAGTTTGTAGACCTATACTAGTCTCCTCCTGAAGGCTTAAAAACATAATGGTGGAGAAGTATTGCGAGTTTTTGGGTTTGGGATTATTGCAGAAGACATGGCGGAATGCAGAAGACACGTATTGCTGAAAGAAACTAACATGGCTTGAGCTGCACCCTGTAAACTAGAAGTCCCAACATAACATTATTCACCATTGCCCAAATCCCAAGCAAGTTATGCTCATCTTTGCTTTGCTCCCTCACTGCTCTGTCAAGGAGTGAAGAAAACCTGATACCTCCAGGAATGGAGCGGTATGTGACTAAATTCAGATTTCTGGTTTGCATGCTCTGTCATCAGAGGAGCCATTCTTTTTAAGGCTTCCAGATAATGTAATCCTTAGGTCAATTCCCACCTTTTTGCCTAACGCCTCATTTTTATTACATTTTAACTAGGAAACAGAGTTTTCAGCATTCAACCCAGCAGAACTTCCTGAAGAAGAACAAGAAGAATGGTCTAAGTTGGATTTTGTTCAAAGTCTGTCAGTGTATCTTGGCAGATTTTCATTGCTCAGGCTAGATGCAAATCTTTTTGTTTTTCCTTCAGACTTGAAAAAGGGTGCAGCAGTCCACCTATTAATATTATACAGGATTTATATAGCCCCAATAGTTTGCTCAGTGCTTTACAAAACTGAGGGAGACAATGCAATTAACAATACAATTTCAGTACAGGAGTTAGGAGGGCCCTGCTGGTATGAGTTTACAATCTAGGATTCTTTCCTCCAGGATAGTCAAAGCCATCTAGTTGGGATAGAAGTCTGTGGCTCTTTCTGGTCCCTCATACATATGGCTCACTCTACAAAGGGCATGGCAGCTTTGTGGGCAATCTGTGTAAAGGTACCTGTGGAAATTAATGATAAGACTATGAGGACAGAACTAATCCATAGTTGGCTGGCATGGGGAGGAGCAAGGGAAGGGAAATTAAGTTACGTTTATAAGTAACAATCTTGGCTATGGTTCTGATTTTTTTACTAAATTTGTGTAGAGCCCTGATGCAGGGGATATAATAAAATCCCGATACATTTCTATATAATTCTTATTTCTATAGCTGGCTTTACCCCTCTGGATTGGAGAAGAGCCATTTTTTAAATATCTGTAATAGTTTTAGTATGCAATTATTCTAAAATAGGAAATGAAATAGTTGTGTGTAATTTATTGTGCATAGACACATGCCTTCTCAGCATATTTATATTTACAGAGACATATGTATGCCTCAGGGCAGCCATTTTAAAATATAAGTTCCAAATGAAAGTTTTCTCTAGGCAGCAGTAAATTGAAAACGGAGAAAAGCTGTTATTTACTGTAGATTGCCATCACATCATTAAACACGGAATATAAGCTGTCAAAGTCTACTTATGCAATTAACTCAGAATGACTGAAGTTGTACATGTTTGGGATGATCTGATAGATAGAACTGTCTGTTTAGATGACTCTATTCCACGTGTTTAAGCACTTCAATGCCATACATCACTATTACTTTGTGAGGAACCATTTTCTAGTTCTTGAAAAAAAGTGAATACCTTAAATAATAGCCATCAGCTAAAAAATAAACAAACATTGGCTTGTCCTAGTCCTGAAGTGATCTTATGTGGTTTGTAAGTATTTTCTATGTATCAAGCAGAGAGCTTTTAAATAAAATTTCACATGTCTGAATTTAGGTCAAATTGAAGTCTCACACCTTTTGTTATCTCTTTATGGTCCTGGTAATGCAACCAATATATTATTATTTTTACTCATTTTTTCTAAGAAATGTCCTAAAATACATTCTTCTTATCTTAGAATTCTAAGATCAGTTAGACAACAAGCAATGTATGAAATAACCTGGCTGTAGGTAGTTAATGAGACCCTGTCTACCCTTTATTGACTTGATCAATTAATAGTCTTGTATGCATGGCACACCATGGTCTGACTATTCGATTTGATGCTTTGTGAGTCTCCTCAGCAAGGTGCAGGAAAGGAAGCTGTGTTCCACCTGGTGTTCCAATGTGGTGGTGTTCCAGCAACCTGGTGTTCCAGCACCTGGCACCAGCAGGGTGCCAGATGCTGGAACACTCTCTGTGGTCCTTCAACCTGCACTAAAATGAAGCAGATACTGTCAGGCGACGTAATCTCCGTCCAACAGTAAAAGTACAGTTTAACATCTTCAGGCAGAGACAGCAGCGTGGGAGTGGATGAGCAGGTAAATAAACACTGAGGGGTGTGCTGCATTGACCATAATTATAGGAGGGGTGCTAATTAATACTGCCACTGACCAGCTGACCACCAGTGTTTGGTTAATAACACCGCCATTGACCTCCACTGTATGTGTGGTGAACAGCTCTGACACTAATCACTAACCACTGTGTGTGTGTGGGAGGGGATTTAATTACCACTGTCACTGACTATCAATGCAGGAGGGGTGTTAAGGGGGTTAACAGCATTGCCACTGACCACAAATGCTGTTAATTATGGTGGTCAATGACAGCAATGCAGGGGTCTTTTTTTTTTTGTCCACTGACACCAATCCTGGGAATTATTATTGCATTCACTGACCTCAATGCTTGGCGTTACTATTTTGGCCAGTGGCATCAATGATGGGAGTTACTATTACTTCCACTGACACCAGTGATAGTGCTTATTTTACCCCCACTTTCTCTTCAGTGTGTTTTGCAGTACAAGATACATCAAAGTTTTGTAATCCCTGAGATGTATTACAGCACATAAATAAGCTGCAATGCACTTCAATACATGAAAACCAGCTTCTACTGTACATCCCTCAGGAAGTGTTGAAGGCTGCATACAAAGACCATTACTAGATGTTCAATTCTTCTGTGCTCCATTCTGAAATTCTATTTTAAATTAATTTCCATTTTTCTTTATTTTACCTTATTTTTGGTCTTTAAAACACAATGACTCATACATAAGAAAGGGAAATGTGTGTGTGTGTGTGTGTGTATAGTTTGGTACCTTTGCTAAGCCTCCATAGCCTCTTTAAATGTTTAGTAATGATAATCTACAAACACAAGCTTCTAGATAATTGGCGGCTTTGTATTCTTTGCATACTGTATTTCTCTTTTCTTTTCTTCCCCAGTCTTCTGACAGTAGCCATGTTTACTAAGGGCAGATGAATCCATCTCCCTTTACTTCCTGGAACTCTGGCACATGTGACTAGGACATGTGACCAAGCACATCATCTCAGGGGAGGAAAATGCCTTTTCCCTGAGATTTTGTAAGATTTCAGATGAGATTTCCCAGCAATGCTCTGCTGATGTAACCTTCCCAGGATGCAACGCTTTGGCACATTATATAATTGTGCCAAAGAGAACCAGGAAGTAGAAAACAAGAAATTGTAAGTAAAATGAAAATATGTTTGTTTAACTAATGAATGGCATATTGAGCCTGATGAAGGGACCCTGTGACAATACGTCAATAAAGACTTATTTGGACACATTTCTTGGGTGTGCTGGTGACATCCTGTATCTGCATTAATTTTAGAAATGTCATCTGGAGTCATTACAGCACCCATCCTCAAAAGGGAACCGTGTGCATGTCTTCCATAATATTCATTGCATCACATTATGACACTAATAAACCACCATCATTGAAGTTCTAATTAAACCCGTCATCATCTAATTGCTATGTTACAGTAAAGCTTCTGATGTCTGGATATTCTCATTGATTGTTTTAGCAATTGCTTTCAGAGCTCTAATGCTTTGTCCTACCAGAAATGAAGCACAAGTCGGCATCTCTTCTCTGGTACTTCTTAATTAACACTGACACCTAACATGACCTTCCCATACTTCTGCTATTAGAAGATAGAAGGAGATCCGTCAATTTGTCAGTCACTGTTAAAGAGTCATTAGAAAATGCTTAGTATGGAAGCTTTGAAGCTTTTTTCTTACCTGCCTCCCAATCTGTTATTACACTTTCAACAACGACAAGGGAGAGCAAAAACAGACCAGCTGAGGAACGTGCCAGATAACATCTGTCATATCACAAAGTTTGTTGCTCATAATGAAGAGTCATAATGGAAGAAATGACATGTCTGAAGACTCGTACTTTAACTGCTCAAAGCATTTAAATGTGTGGAATATATACAGTAATCTTTAATGCCTATGGTGCTCTCAGTGTGAGCAGGGACTGATGGTAACCTTTCCTGTGGAGGAAAGGGAATGCATACAACTAACCCACCTACTGTACTTGGCCAGCTTGGTCTCTTCTGTTTTACTAACTGCATAATCTTGGGTTCTTTTTTTTTTTTCATGCTTTACCGAATCTGTGGAATGTGTGTTCTGCTCCAATAAATTTCCCCACAAAATCTTCAAAAGATCTTTCAAAACACAAAGAATTCCACAGGTGGGACTAGCACACCAGTTCACGTTGTTATTCCTTGAAACACTAGAGCGATTTACGTTCAATTCAGTTAGGAAAATGGCAATTCTTCCATGGCACATTCCTTGTGGAGCAATGGTGGCAGAATTCATGTATTTTAAAAAGGCAAAAAACACCTTTAAAAAGAAACAATAAATGTACACACATTTATAAAAGGAAAAAAAGGGCAGGTATTATTTTTTTGGCATTGGAGCCAGAAAATCATTGCAGTCATTGGATTGCTGGTGCAATTATCTAGCTCCTGTAGACTCTTCCTCCAGTCTCTGCCCATACCGAGGTACCCAGGTCCGTACACAGACAATCAGTAAAATGGACAGGAGGAAGAATGAATGAACTGTGGTGACACCACCTTAACTATTAACAAAAATGTATCTTATTTATGTATAACTCGGCCGTAGATCCTCAAATCATCTTTGAATTGGTGCTGACACTGTGCTTCCTTCTGGAGGGTGGATACTTTTGTTCCCCATGGTCCCTGTGTGTGTGTTATAAAGTAGCCACCGCTCCAAGCTCGCTCCAGTGATGGACTACAATCTCAATACAAATTAGTAAACTAAGCATGAGAGCAAATCTTGTTTAAATGTAATTGCGATGGATGAAACTTGTGTTTGTAATTTGAATTTTGTATGCTGTTGAATGAATCCTCTTTGAAAATGATAGGTGAATAGGATGATTCCTCTTTGAAAATAGGCGCATAGGACTATTCCTCTTTGAAAATGATAGGCGAAAGGGTGATTCCTCTTTGAAAATAGGTACGTAGGACTATTCCTCTTTGAAAATGATAGGTGAATAGGATGATTCCTCTTTGAAAATAGGCGCATAGGACGATTCCTCTTTGAAAATGATAGGTACGTAGGACTATTCCTCTGTGAATGCTTTACAAACAGACCCCCTAAAAGCCACTAAAACCACATTAAAAGAGAACTATGGCCAAACCTTTTACTAATGTCCTACTGTGACCCAAAACTCAGCATATAGTGGCCTATTTCCCACTATAGGCTGACAGTGCAGAGCCGTGCTGCAGCCGGGACAGATCCAACAATATTGTCGGGATCCAACCCGCTGCCTGATTGGTAGCTGGCTCTGCCTCTCTAGAGCCAAAGCCAGCTGTGCCTGCCCTCTCCCAGGTCTGTCCCTCCAGTCAATGCTGGAGGAACAGAGAGAGGGGAATCCCTGCAGGGAGTGGTGACTGACAGTCACGGCTCTCTGCAGGTAGATGATCGGGAACTAAGGGATCAGCGGTATGTGGTCACTCAGTTCTCGATCAATAGAGCCGACGTGTAACAGCTGTAGTGTCACACATCGGCTCTAATAATGGGAATGAGTGTATTTCACTCCCCTCATAATTCTCCTTTAATTTCAACATCCCCATTGATGCCAGAAATTTGCTGAAATCTCAATTTTCACCAAAATCGTGTGGAAATAAAAATTCAAAATTTCACACATTCATAGTCTCTTAGGGCCACTTCACACCACTGCATTGCAATAAAGTGCGTGGTTTTGAGCATTACGCACGTTAAATGGCACCCCAATGCAACCTCCACTACACACCTGAATTGCAGCACAATGCAACACAACACATAGTAACACACTAATGTGTATTGTGGTTCTCTGCAACAGAAGAAAAGGTGCAGCTATGACAACGAGGGGCATGGCACAATACAGAGATGACAGGTGTAAAGACAACCTCACACTGACAAAAAACAGCATTCAGTTAGCTGAGACCTCAGCTGCCATGGCATGCGGCAGATGCATTATATCAGAAATGTAATATTGTACATGAGAGAGTGCTTGTCTGCTACTGTGATATGTATGGACAGTGTTTTGTTATGTCTTCTTTTTTAGATTCCTCTCTCTGAATTCCTATGTTGGCCCCTGGCTCTGAGACAGTCCAGGGGGAAATGAGGGAGGGGGAGCAGAGGCAGGCTGCAACAGTGGAATTTGTTTGCTGGCGTCTGCGCCTAATTATTGCTGCTGTACAGGAGCTGTGCACGTGCCACGCTGACTGCCTTCATGTATAATGTGATTCCACCTGTGGAGCAACACGTCTCAAAGAAATTTAAAGTGACAATAAACTTTAAAATGCATTCAAGTACCTTAACTATTAACAAAATTGTTATTTGTGTATCACTTGGCTGTAGATCCTCAAATCATCTCTGAATTGGTGCTGACACTGTCCTTCCTTCTGGAAGGTGACTACTAGGGATGTCCCGATACCACTTTTTCAAGACCACGTACAAGTACTTCCCCTCATGTACTTGCCGATACCAATTACCGATACTTTTTAAAAAAGGGACAGGTGATTTTAAATGATCCATAGTACAACTACATGTTATGTACTATGGATCATGATTTAACCTATTCATGTTAGCAGGGGAGAATTGTAAATCTATTGCTGTAATGTAGTGGAGGTGTGTGCTGTATATATGTACTACATATACATTGCACACGTCCAGTACACTATAGCAATAGATTTAAAGCCAGCCCCGTCCCAGCTTCCCTCACTCACAGTTTCCCACCGATCCCTGTTGCCTCACGCGGTGCCTCTCGTAGTCGGCGCTGGGCAGGATCGCTGCATCGCGTCTCTGTGCTCAGCTTGTTGGGAGGCGCTCACATATCTGCCCTGCTAACATGAATAGGTTAAATCATGATCCATAGTACATATACAGCACACACGTCCAGAACACTGCAGTATTAGAGTTACAATTATTCGCTGCTAACATGAATAGGTTATATCATGATCCATAGTACATAATAGTACATAATATGTAGTTGTACTACGCATCATTTAACCCATACTTGTTAGCAGGGGATAATTGTAACTCTATTGCTGCAGTGAATTGGGAATGTGTACTGTAAAGTACCATATATAGAATACACTGCAGTAATAGATTTACAACTATCCCCTGCTAACATGAATATGTTAAATGATCAATAGTACATAATATGTACATAACATGTAGTTGTACAACGGATCATTTAACCTATTCATGTTAGCAGGGGAGAATTGTAAATCTACTGCTGCAGTGCATTCTATATGTAGTACATGTACAGTACATATAGAATACACTGCAGCAATAGATTCTTCTTGTTCACACAAAACACTAAGCCCAGGCCCCATCTTACTTACTGTTGCCTCGAACGCGGTGCCTCATGATGTGTCGAACGATTTTCCTCACATGTAAGGACGGCGGCGGTGCTGAGCGGAAGAGCGTCGTGTCACTGCTGAGGGCGGCACTCCAGGTGGGATCCTCTGGGCAGTCGCCGTCCACCTACATTAGGACCCCACCTGGAGCGCCGCCCACAGCAGTGATGCAACGCTCCTCCGCTCAGCGCCGCCGACGTCCTCACATGTGAGGAAAAGCATTCGGCACCTCGGAAGGTACAGAGAAAAAAAACAGCACAAGCATCGGTGCTATGCATCGGGGCATTTGGACAATTACAAGTACTTGTCCAAATGCCCTGTATCGGTTCCGATACCGATGCTAGCTTCGGTATCGGGACATCCCTAGTGACTACTTTTGTTCCCCATGGTCCATGTGTGTTGTAAAGTAGCCACCACTCCAAGCTCGCTCCTGTGATGGACTACAATCTCATGTTTAGTTTACTAATATGTATTGAGATTGTAGTCCATCACTGGAGTGAGCTCGGAGCGGTGACTACTTTGCATCACACACAGGGACCATGGGGAACAAAAGTATCCACCCTCCAGAAAGAAGGACAGTGTCAGCACCAATTCAGAGATGATTTGAGGATCTACAGCCGAGTGATACACAAATAACATTTTTGTTATTAGTTGCCTGGTTGCCTGAATCTCATCGGTACGCCTGCCAGAGTGGAAAAAAAGTCCTCTGTCTCCTTGGGTCGGCAAACTTTCGCTTACCCATAGAGTGGCACACCCTACCTTCAGGTGACGCAATGTTCTGTGCAATGTGCAATGTGATCTTGTTCCAGTCCGACTCACACTCCCTGGGGATGTGGTTTGTCCCTTCTATACATGACATCACATTGTTGTAAGTGACTGAGTATATATTTTATTAATTCATATTTAAAAGTAAACTTCATTTTCTATGTACTTTTGCTGTAGATGTTCAGAAATTTAGAACATTTAATTCTACGAAACACATCATAATAACCACTCTTCTACTACCAATCACAAGCATATTCTGGACATCAGTTTGCATTTTGACAGAATAGAGAAGCTATGTATTGGGTATATATACAGTATATGAATTGATGTACAATGTGCTGTATTTTATATTTCGAAAAAATGTATTGCAATATTGCTTTTTAACGAAAAGCTGTTTTAACATATTTTTTATGATGAGTGAATAAAATAATATTTTTATATTTATGAACACTTAAAAAATTCCAAAATTGGGTGTATTGTTAGGAAAGAAACCTCAAAGAACAGCCAACCTGTAGAGTATAAGAGTATACAATAGAGCACATGTGTCAAACACAAAGCCCGCGGGTTGAATCCGGCCCGCCAGACTATTCCATGTGGCCCTCGGACCTGTCCTACAGCTGCAGCACCCCCCTCGTCTCCGCCTCTACCGTCTCTCAGCAGTTGGTAGCAGAGAGGAGGACAGAGCTGTTCCTACAGATCCTGTGTCTCTCTCTGCAGCCGCAGCACCCCCTTATCTCTGCCTCCCCTGGTCTTGGCATTCAGCAGTTTCCGTCAGCTGACTTCAGCCCTCCTCCAGGCCCTGCACGTTCTGCTTCCCAGCTCCGTCCGATTCTTTCTGGCAGCAGCGCAAGGTAAGGGGGGGGTGCACTGTAATGTAAGGGAGGGTGGGGGACTCTTGACTTCTGATAGTGGGGGGGGGGGTCTTGACATCTGATGTAAGGGGGGCTCTTGACATCTGATGTCTGATGTAAGGGGGGGGAGCTCTTGACATCTGATGTAAGGGGGGTACGGTGCTCTGGGCATCTGCTTATACTTATTATGAGACTGTGATACTGCCGGGATGTCCCCTCCGTGTGCGTCCGCTCACACTGGCTCGTACTGGGACATTGTACGTCCCTCGGACCGGCACCCGACCTGGAGCCACTCGGACCGGGACCCGACAGAGACTCATACAATTTTATGCCAGTTGAAAAGGAGGGTTGCTGGTATCATCCACAAGAAACTTAATGGTTCTATCTGAGCAGTCTCCAATAAAGGTTCTAGTTATTACTTGAGTTATTAGTCGAATGCAGAGGCAATAATTTAATATGATAAAGAGTAGATACATTTATATAGTCTTACAGATACAACTGGCCATTTGAGGGTAACCATAATGCTGATGCGGCCTGCGATGAAATAGAGTTTGATACTGCTGCTATAGAGTATTATTATACTTACCAGTCCTATTCCTTGAGACTCTGATTTTCTTTCTCCTGCAGTACTATTCAGGATGATAATTCTTCAATATCCAAAACCTTAAGATGTGTCTGATGACTGCTTTCCCCGCTTTGTGCTGTGGTTCCACTCACCAGCCACTAAATTCCTATTGTGCCCCTGCAGAGCTCGTAGTGAGGTGGACACAGACACCTGACACAGCTAGAAGTGTGACTTAGTACCTAAGTAAAAAAGTTAAAAAAGTTAAAAATATTGTAAACTTTTTGTTTATTAGTCTGGACAGAGCTGAGCATAATAAAGAAAGAAAATGTTTAAATGTGTAAACACTCACATATTTTTCAATAATGAATCCAGATCAATCAAAAACCTTTTTCGACATTGTCACTTTAAATACTATAAATTCCATAGAAAAGGTATGTTTTGGATAGTACTTATGCAGGGCCGCAGCAAGGACGAGGCGACTGAGTCTCTCACCTTGGGCCCAGGTGCTGGGGCGCAGCCATCAGGGAGAAGTGGGGCGGCTCAGCTCTGCACAGAGGATCGGTACATATCATTGATATGTACCGATCCGTCGCCACTTGGCCATGCACAGAGCACAGCCTGCAGCTTTTCCTCTGGATTCCTGTTGCTCTCCCTCTTCTGTCAGCAGCGGGGATCCAAGGAGAAGTGATGCGCTTCAGTTGGGGAGGGGGGGCGGAGGGAGCCGCTGTCACAGCAGCATGGCCGAGCGGTGAGGAGAGAGCCGCTCGGCCAGGCTATAGTGCTTCACTTCTCCTCGGATTCCCGCTGCATACAGGCGGGGGAGAGCAGCGGGGATCCAGAGAACAAGCTGCAGGCTGAGCCCCCCTCCGTGCGTGACCGAGCAGCGGACTATGTGTCCCCAGTTATGAATGCTTTACATCACTTCCTCATTGGGAAGTAGCTCTCCGTACAGAGGCTCCTCCCCATTCAGAAACTGGTTGATAGTAAATATTTTCTGAATGAATGGGAAGCCTCTGTACTTTCCATTCATTTAGAACAGATGCTGTAGAAAAAGAGAATGAGGACTCTGTGTCCTCAATTTCTTTTTCTATTTTAAAAGGGAAATATCAGGGTGCTGTTTATTACTTATCAAAACATATTTTAGGTTTAATGCCTACGGTAATACATTTCTAGCAAGCAGGTGGTTTTGTGGATAAGAGAGTCGGTTCTCATCATACTGCTACCATATCCCATGTTAACCAGCAAAATCAAGACAAGAGATGATGCAGAAAAGATCGCTCCTTGGAAAAAAAAGATGTTGATGGACCACAATTGCAGGAATTACGACCTGAAGCTTTAGGCTAATCAGATAATTCTCATTCTATCCTGAGCTTAAAAGGGAAAGTAAAAAACGGCAAGTCAGAAAGGTGACCATCCAATTGCTAAATCATAGTTAGCAGCTGTCACTGAGAATCATCAGCGGCTGATCAAAGGCTAAGATGGCCAGTGGATGACACAGCGCTGGTACTGCTAAACTGTTCTTGCTGCAGGGGAACATTCCTGCTAAAAACGTACAGAATGATGATAGAAGAGGGCTGCATTATGCAATGGCTCTCCGAATGACTGCAAATGTTGTTAAAGAAATGAACCTCAACATCAAAATATATTATTATACGACATTCATTTGCATTTAATTTCAAGATAACACTTTCTTTTAATCTTGCCATTCTTCCATGCACTGCTCTTTTTTATACATGTGTCAGAGTTTTTTAAATGAATCAATGGTTGGTTTACCTTTCTTTAAAAAAAACAGGAAAAGTGTGCGAAAATGCATCTTTACTAGCAATATGCATTCGTATATGTTTTTCTCAATTTAATCATACATTTTTCTTCAACAATTATTGTTTTCCAAATTTTTTTCCTATTTTTTCAAATCTACTTTTCGAATCTTTTTGTTGTGCCTTAAAAGTCCACAAAAAATGTTTTTCGTGTTAGCTGCCCATAGACGCAAGATCTGACCACACAGAGCAAAAAAATCGCTTGTCTATGTAGCCTCCTGCTGACTACTCTCAGGAAGAAGAATCTAAATATAACCTTTCATCTGTTTTAACAGAGTGGCCAGTTGCAGATGATATGAGGGATATAAGCAGTGCTTCCTATTCAACACTTTAATCACTAATGCAGGAGGAGATGCAGTTATACCTGAATACATTGAATATAGATAAAGCAATTGTCCCAGATGCCATCCATCCTTGTGTGCTAAAGTAATTAAGCTCAGAAAATGATAAATCACTATAGAGTTTATTCTGTACTATTGTGTAAGCATACTTCTTGACCCAAATACAGTGTAATCTGCCAGCTTTGATCTGAGGTGCTGGGTTAAGGAAACAGCCGTCAATTTCCCCAATTGCTGACTTAGATTGACTTAAATCTAATATAAACTTTAAAGCGGAAGTTAGGTTGTAGAAAAACAAATTTCATTACATCTGCAGCTCAGTGCACAGACCCAGCATGCCAAGATGAAGTAACTCCTATGTCCATATGCGGGAGTTATATCATTGAGGCCTGGCCAATAAAGGGGCTGAAGACTCAAAACCCAAAAGGAGATCAGCGAGGGAGGAGGGCAGTGCTGGAAGGGGGTTGCTTTTGCAAATAAGTCCACCATATTGTGCTGTGCATACTGGCACATCATGACTAAAAGCTCCTTTTTTCCATAATGCTTTATTTCCACTGTTAGGCCTCATTCACACTGCCGCGCGTAAGTGCGTATTGTACCATATGCAACATATGCAAATAAATGGCTCCATACACATAGCCGCATATGGAGCCGTATATTTGCATAGCGTAAAAATGCGCAAAAACAGAATGGAACAGAGATGCGTCCAGGCAGCGTATTTCTGCGCATACGCATATTTACATGTGTATACGCGCGTCCGTGCGTACTGTTCATTAAAATTTCTATTAGGAATGATGCATTCTGGGATTGCAAACAGTGCACGCATATACGCACATATGCTCGTATATACGCACATATACGCTCGTATATACGCAATATACAATTTTGCTCTTGCGTTGTGTGTGAATGAGGCCTTAAAGTAACTTCAAAAGATACTTTTAAAATCTGCATCTTTGATTAAAAGTATCACTGATTTACTAAAACTGGGCCTGATAAAATCCATAGCAGCTGTGCATAGTAACCAATCAGCTTCTATCTTCAGCTTGTTCAGTTAAAATGTAAAAATTAAAGCTTACAGCTGATTGGTTGCCATGAAGGTCTGCTCCAGATTTGATCTACTCTAGTCGTAGTAAATTCCCTTCATAGTGCTTTAGAAAGCTATAGACATAGTTATAGAGCAGTGAAAGTGACATTTAGTAAATGTTTATGGGATCCAAATCATTCACTATTAGAACACATTCACTGGGAAGATTCACCTTCAGGGAATCTTTGTTACTGTCACATTTACTGCTTAATAAATATGCCTAGGCAATTTGCTAAGGTAGATCTACTTTGAACCAATAGTTAGGCACAAGAGCTGGCAGGTTATGAGCAATGTCTACAGAAGCTGGGTACTGACTCTGCACCGAAGAGGAAACACAAGTTTTGGAGAAGGGTTGAATGCCTGGCAGCTAAAATAGTTTGGAAAATAAATACTAGTAAATGTGTACCAATTCCTGGAAAAAGAAATTTGAAGAATATAAAGTTGAAAGTAAATAAAAGGTATTTTCTTGTAATTGGTGAATACATGTTTTGGAAATTCATAAAATAGATATTGTAAAATATAAAAATGTTAACAATGATGAAATATTTTAATTTTAAAATGTTTAAACTTTTTTCAATGAAGTGAAAACCACCGTAGATAGAAATGTACTATTTAGGGATGCACCGATACTAGTATCGATATCGGTGCCGATTCTGAGTATGTGGGCAAGTACTTGTACTCGCCCAAATGCTCCGATGCCTAGCACGAGTACTTCCGGTATCAGGAAGCTGGGCAGCGCGTCATTGCACGCTGCCCGGTTTCGCGATTGACCGGGAAGCAGTTCCATGCTCTCTCGTCACTTGTGATGAGAGAGCATGGAGCCGACTTCCCGGCCAATCAGGAAGCCGGGTAGCGTGTAAAGACGCGCTGCCTGGCTTCCTGATTGGTCGGGAAGCTGGCCAATCAGGAAGCTTCTTTACACGCTTCCCGGCTAATTAGGAAGCCAGGTGGCGAGTCATTACACGCCACCTGGCTTCCTGAATGGGACTTCCGTTACTCGGTAATTGGTATCGGCGAGTACCGAAAAAAAATTATTGGTACTCGGTACCAAAATACCGGTATCGATGCATCCCTAGTACTATATATGCGAGTTGTTTTGAAGGGGAAGAATAAGATTACAATAATTTTTTTGTGATATATTTAAAAGTTTTCAAAGTGCTGAAAAACAAAATATCACAAGAAGAAAAAATGTAAGCTTTCCACCTACACAGCACCTAGCTTCATCTCCAAAGGATCTTTTGCCGACCCTACCTACAACACCACCCACACCATCTGCAAAGGCTCTGTGGACAGCCATTTCTCCAACACTACCCACACCATCTGGTAAGGCTCAAAGGCAGGCCTTACCCTCCACACATGCCTGTCCAGGCTTAGTGGCTAGCCTTATCAACACCCACATTTCCCTTAACTCCACCTGGAAACACCCATAGCCTTCCTACCATAATTACTTCTTCCTCTGGCAAGACTCAATGGCCAGCAGTACCACCCACACACAGGCTTTGCTTCATCTCCATCCACACCTATTACCAACACCTAGGAAACCACTCAATACCCTCATTTAACCCACAACTGGCAAATGATCCATGAGCCTTAGCCTGCACGCCACCCACATCATTTACCGTTAACTCCACCATCCCTTGCATTACATGATAGTGGTCTTACAGATCTTGTAGCCACATGCCATATTGCAAGGTAGTCTCCTCATTGGCACCCCTTTTCTTATGGCCTTGTAACTGACCACCAGAAAGTATGCCAAGGCTGTGTGGTTTACACGCTAGATTAAAAAGCAGACCCTTTAAGAATGCTTAAAAGGTAACGCAACTTTAAAAATACAAAGATTAAAAAAAATCTTTCAAAAAAAGAATGTAGCATATTTAATTGTTGCACAAGCCATTTTGTAATAAAATGTTATTAAAAATTACCTTTCCATTTAAAATTGTAGCTGCTATAATGGTGACCTGGAGGCATTCCGTACACAGTTGGTGTATGGAATGCCCTCCACAAATGTCTCTTCTTGCTTCTGTGAAAGGCTGACTGATCTTATCTTTAAATTAAATTCACATCCCACAACCGGCTAAGGACGTACCCCTGAGGTGAAATGTCAGCCCATCCTGCCTCGGGGGTCCCTCATGTGCTTCTGGGGTTCGCCCCCCCCCCCCAGCTGCCCACTGTTGCGGTTTCGGTGTTGTGCTCAGGTTGATTAGGGTGTGCCTGGGCATGCATGTCTATGCTTGTGGACAGCGACACAGCGACAGCTTGTGGACAGAAATTGTTCATATATAATCCAGATTGGGTTTCTATGTACTGTAATCCATATTTCAGATGTGTCTTTCATGCTTTTCCCACATATTTGCCATGCAATTTTATTGATTTGTATAGAGGAATAAAAGCAAAGCACAAACTGAATTCAAACTGATCTTAACGTATTTTAAATAGGGATGTGGAGAGGTTTTTTTGATGTAGTTGATTTCACCATATAATTACTGAAAAGGTTACTAAAGACTGAGTGGGACCCTGTTATAAATCTTTGTATAATTTTTATATGTTGGTTTGTTTTGGGTACTGTTGCACTAACTTAATATTCTTTTGGATTCTAGATATTTAATAAAGAGTTTTGTTACATGTTTTACACAGTCTTTTCCCAAGATCCCTTTTTTAAACCCATACCAATACTTTGTCTACCATATTCCTATTAAGAGACTACAGATAATACAGTTATTGTAAAATTGGCCAGCAGCAGGACATTTTTATTGAGCAAGGCTAGGCCAAAATTTACTAGAGACAAAGCGCACAGCCTGGACCTTTACTACAAGAATTAAGATACTGAAGAGGATACAACAGTGTAAAATTGGCCAGTAGCAGGACAGTTTTAATAAAGCATAATAGGCCCAACTTATGTTTACCTAACTTTTATTTTATCTATTTTATCTATGGCGATAAGAAATGTGGTGAATGTAAGTGACATATTGTGAGGTAGTCTAGGTGCACCCTGTTCTTACACATATATTTTCTCCCACGATGTAACAGTGTGCTTTAAACAAAAGGCAGCTCCAAGAACATATGGTCTGTAATAAGTGAATGCTTCACTTTAAGAACCCTAAAATCTAAAATGTTCTATTAACAAAAAATAAAATGAGGAAACCCACAAAATAAGTTTGCTATGGATGGGACAACAGCTACAAAATTACCACTGACTTCAAATCAACCATAAAATTAAATTAAAGACAAGACGCTCCCAATAATAACAAAAAAAAAAGGCAGCAAAGGGGTTGATTGCCTACAGAGCTTGCAATCAGGATTAACGTAAAGTTTGCTAGCTGACCCTAGTCAGCTTTTTCTTTGCCTTCCCTACAACAGCTTCCAATTCATTTTATACTGAGGGGGCTGGTTTATCCAAATTAGTCCAGTCTTGTTCACACCATATACAGTGTATTCCAGTGGGGTTAGCTGCTGGAATGCACTGTATCATATAGTAAACTCCCCCTGTATTCTGGGGTGGTAAGGGGCATGACAGTGCACTGAAGTCAATGGCACAGCCGCCGCGCCCCCCCTCTCCCCGCAGTGCGAACGCCCATACCAAAACATGTAGCACGTCAGTGCCTGCGTTGCAGTCCAGTGTGATCAGAAAAAAATGCTGCATGCAACTCTCTTTCTATCCGATAACAAAACTATTTATTCCCATGTGAGTCAAACACTTAGCAAAATCCTCGCACATTACACCCACGGCTTCCTGATTACTTCCTCATAACTAGAAAATAGATTCTTTTGAAGGCTTTTGTCTTTCATAAACCCATCCTTGCAATCATTTTCAAGCAGATGAGTTAAACTTATAGGTGTGTAATTAAGGGTGAAGACCTTCATCCCTTTTCAAAAGCGCTCGTTATAGCCCTTGTAAGATATACTCGCATTCAAATACTGCACATGTTTAATAGACTATAAAAAGAAGCCCATGTCTAACAGCCAAAACGTTTTACTCTTAGCTTTGGATAGAGTGGGCAAGAATTAAATCGCTCGTTTAATACAAGTGATCTATTCAGATCCAAGAGCAGATCCGTTCTTCCTCTGCTCTGTGTGATCACTGAGACCGTGGCACCTAATCACAGCGCCACCTGTCTCAGCAGTCACTTACTGCAGCTTCAGTCACAGCTTCTGCCACAGAAACTGTGACAGAAACTGCCTGCGTCCTATGTACCGGTGCGCCTTATGGAGCGCAAAATACGGTAAATCTTAAACATGCATTCAAGTACCTTAACTATTAACATAAATGTATCTTATTTGTGTCTTCTCACGTTTAGTTTACTAATTTGTATTGCGATTGTAGTCCATCACAGGAGTGAGTTTGGAGTGGTGGCTACTTCACAACACACACAGGGACATTGGGGAACAAAAGTAGCCAACCTCCAGAAGGAAGGATCCATGCAGAGGTCGGGGTAACACATCTGAGGTGCTCAGTCCTAGAGCGGCCCATGCGGACCCTTCTTCTAGACAATGACTTGGACTTGAAACGAGGACGGATGGATAAGAACAACTCTACCTTTTGTATGCTTGTTTCCTGATCAGTGACTTAGAAAGTAATAAAGCCAGATGGTATGTATAACAACTATGTTAATAGCACTTTCAGCAATGGCAGCCCCCATACTTTCCTCATAATAAACAAATGTATCACTTTTTGGCGAAGTGACCTTTAAAGCAGCAATCAGGTCAGTAACCTGCTATTCAGTGGCGGACCTAATAACCAAAGGGCCCTGGTGCAAGATTTTATCTTGGGCCCCCCTCCCAAGACGGGGGGGGGGGGGGGGGGGGGGGGGG
>NW_017306284.1:2974218-2992059 GCF_000935625.1 Nanorana parkeri | reverse complement strand
TGCAGTAGCATGCTGGACCTGAGACCCTGCAGAGCACACCATAGATCCTGCATAGCCCACCTGAAACTCTCTATGGTGGGCTCTGCAGGGTCCCAGGTGGGCTGGCCTGGATCGTGGGGATCCCTTTCCCTGTACCTTCTCCCAACTCTTCTTACCTGCTGCTGCTGGGGCCCGGCCTCCTCCACCCCCTCCCCTGTCACCTCTGCCATGCCGCCCTGGTACAGCTGATACCCATTTAAGAGGCCCCCCAGACCCCTCACATGGGTACCGGCCATACCCCCCTGATGGCGGTGTTTTATCAAAGGTTGTGACTATGTTAGAATGTGTGACCGGTGACGTGGTCACACGTTTTAACATAATACCGCCCAGTTTGTGTGACCGCCAATAGGTGAAGCATTCAGCGCTTTCCCAGCTGTTCCAGGGCAAATCGGCATCGCAAATCGCATGTGCAGGAGAACCGATCTGCCCTGAAACAGCTGATCGGTCCTGAAATGTCACTTCTCTCCGACTGCGATCTCACATTCTGCCGCACTCACAAAGTCGGATAGAAGTGACATTTCAGGACCGATCAGCTGTTTTTCACCGGTTGCACCGGCGGTAGTTCCGCCACTGCTGCTATTAGCCTACAATTCCGCAAACCTAAAACTTGAAGTAAAGAGGCCACTTTGCTGGGGAAAACCGGTCATTAAAATAGGTAAAGAGATTATAGGTGATATGCTGTAAATCCTCTGACAGAAATTAGTGGAACAGTGAAAATACAGCACAGTTAGGAAACCCGTCATAAAAGAAACATGATCCCTGCCACAGCTCATCATTCTTCCTGTAAATGCTAGGTATCCGGCTGTCATAATAACCTTTTCATGTCAGCATTTCGATTCATTGACCTGCAAAACTTTATTGACCTGTTGGGTATTCCACCCAGCAGCGGGTAGATACAAACAATAACACTGAGCATAGGAGAAACCAAGTGAGCAAAGAACTACTAATCAGCATAGACTGGCTACAGTCCAGAAGACTAAATTTAAGGAGTCACCCCACTTAGGGCAAGGTGGCTACATCTATCATAAGCTACCTCTCCTCCCTCTGGTGTTCCTTTAAAGTGTAAGTATAAACGTCTCTTATTTGGTCTGTTTTATACGATTAAAAGCGTTTTGTTATATCTGCTTAATAAGTTAAGAAAAATACATGTTGATCCTGCCAGAAATCTTGTGAGCCGATAGCTTCCTGTGCTCTCTGCTTGTGCTGACTGTTAACAATTACATTGTTTTCAGCTATCTCTGAGGACTGCAGAACCATGTCTCTCTATGCAAGGGGTAGCCAAACTTCGACATTCCAGCTGTGGTGAAACTACAAATTCCATAAGGCATTGCAAGTCTCTGACAGCCACAGTCATGACTTCCAGAGGCAGATGCATGATGGGATTTGTAGACTGGCCACAGCTGGTGGGACAAAGTTCCACTAGTCATCTTTTTTTCAGTATACAGTTACTCATGTGCAACACTAGTCTCAAGTTATAAAAAACACACAGCATAAATAGATGACAATCATTACATTGTGTATATATATATATTGTAACAAGGACACTCCACTGAAGACCGGAGGTGCAAGTACAATGCAGTTTATTTTCTGCAGATTGTACTTGTGACGGCACTAATATTTTATGTGACTTTCCTTCTCAGAAAATCAGCCAAATTTAACAATTGTATAGTACAAATGTGAAGCCACTCACTGCTATTCAGCAATCCTCAAGATCTCAGTGCTTCATCTAAACATATAACCAACACGCTAATCTGATCAGTTTACAGCGCAAAGCCAAAACTTCTTTTTTTGTTTTGGATAGAGTAGAGAGGATTTAAAACACATGTCAGGTTTTTATTGCTGTCTGTGTCAATGGAGATTTACCCTCAGCATTGTAATAGGAATACATACTAGAGATAATTTTAATAATGCAATCAAAGCTTACTTGAAAAAAATCCCTTTTATGTAGTGAGTGTTGCCTTCCGCCTGCTCTGCTCTCACTTTCACCAACTTCCTGGATTCCCAGTGTGCTTTGTGTCTCTTTCCCTGTTGCTTGGTGTGATGCCATCTCCATTTCTGAAGACTACATATCAGGGGCTGACTGGCAGCTTTTAGCCCAGGGGGCAAGTACAGCCCAGAGCAGTGGTGTATTTTGGTTTTGTGCTGCCCTAGGCAAGACTAAACTCGGGCACCCCTTCAAACTTAATTTGCCCCATCCCATCCTGTTTAGGACATTTTCGCAACCTGTCAGTCACTGCATACAGCGCACAGGGGGTCTCAGGAGAGCTGTGCATGGTCTCAGGAGGACTGTGCATAGTCCCTTTCCCTGCATACACGTGCTGCTCCTCTTACCTGCAGCTCAAAGTGCCATCAGTACCAACAGGATACATTGCAGTCCCCAGCCTGCTTCTGGGACATGCCACCATCAGATCACATGCCATGGCCAGCCCCGAGCCACCCGCTGCTTCTCCTCCACCTCCTGTACAAAGCCAGCTGGACCGCATCTCACTGGGCCCTCCCCTCCGTCAGGCAGCTCTCTACTTAGGCAGCTGCTCTTAGGGCCTTGCGGCCGCATAGTTTGCCTCATTAGGCAGACGCTGCTGCCTGATTCTGTGCCGCCCAGCCTCTGGGCCAGGGGTGCAGTAGATACACCCCTGGCCCAGAGGCCCATGGTGCAGCGACTTGGCCCCCCTCCCGCTCTGCCTCTCCCTCCGCCCCTACCTGACACTTTTACCATCCATGTAACGGTAGTGTGAATGCTCGGGTGATGTGAGGACTCACTAGGAAGTCCATGAAAGGGGTGACTGGCTTGGGAATGGCACTCTCCTCCTGCTTGGCTCCCTACATGGTTCTGGCCTAAATCCGCTGCATGTCCGGTACTTAGGCACTCTTACCCAGTGTAGGCCACTTCTGGGCTGTGAGCTGTCGGGAGGATAGTGGGAGGAGCCAGACATCGTTAGTGGTGTAATGTTGAGGTCAGAATGTCATACAGAAAGAAATGGGACTTACAGTTGATCTGATTTCCTGATTCAGGTGCTCTGAGTCTGACCTCTACTGGTGATGGTGGGGGAGCAGCGAGGTTGCCTGCGCGTCCAGCCGGCTCGTGGTGCCCCCCTTTAGGTCCCGCGTAGCTGGCCAATTGTAGTTCTGCAGTCTGCCTCTCCCGCTTATGGCATCTGAGGTGGGCGGAGGCAACGGCGGACTGACAAAACATGGGGCCCCGGGCAATATGAGAGTTTGGGGCCCCCTTGTGCTCCGCCCACATACAAGCCACACCCACATATACATTCCTGCACCCCCTGCATCCCTTTTCCCACACTGTTCACCTCTGCACCCTTGCACCCCTCTTTCTACACTGTTCACATCAGCATTCCTCTTCCTACCCTGCCCACCCCTGCATCCCTTTTCCCACACTGTTCACCTCTGCACCCCTGCACCCCTCTTTCTACACTGTTCACATCTGCATTCCTCTTCCTACCCTGCCCACCCCTGTATCCCTCTTTCTACACTGTTCACCTCTGTACCCCCTGCATCCCTCTTTCTACACATTTCACATCTGCATCCCTTCTACACTGCTCAGCTCTGCACCTCCTGCATCCTTTTTTCTACACTGTACACCTCTGCACCCCCTGCATCCTTCTTCCTACACTGCCCACCTCTGCACCCCCCGCATCCCTCTTCCTACACTGCTTGCCTCTGCACCCCCTGCATCCCTCTTCCTACACTACTTCATCTTACTTTGCTAACCCCCGTCCCCCTACTCTCTGCTAAGCTCTCACCCCTTGCAGCTTACCTCTAGGTAGGACTCCTGCTCCTGATACCATGGGCTGTTGGCGGTGCATGGGGTGGAGCCAAATGTGGTGGCACCTGTCCTCCTTCTATGCAGTGGAGCCTGGATCCCTGAAAGGAAGGAGGGGAAGAGCCTGCCAATCAAGTGGTTACCATGGCAGGTGGGCGGGACCATGAATATAGCCACAATGTGCTGAGCTACAAAGTCATGCGTTTACTTAAACTCCCTAAATAAATCTAACACCCACTTAGGTATAATATAACAAAAACACGTGTGAATTCAAAAGTAATTAGAAAAACATATCACATATAAAGCATCAAGTGTGAAATCAATCCAAAATAATGTGCATATATAGCAACACACTAAAGGGGTTAATATCACTCCCTATGTGTCAGCAAAGTGCTGTAATTCAATATCCACCATCCAAATTGTATAAAAAAAACAGGACAAACAATTACTTAAACATGCTGAGTAAAGTGAGAAATGGCCCAGTGTCCACAACAAGAACAAGTGCTTAAACAGTTAAACCAGTGCGGTATTTATGAAGTCCTCCTCCACCTTCGTGCAGACACACACCCTACTGTGGGGGGAGGCTCACCTCAATTTACGACCCAAATGACAGGTCTTACATCTTTTTCAAGAGAAACGCGAACAGTCAAGTGCCACACTGCAATTTTTTTTTAGAATAAGCATGAGAGAGCCTGGAGAGAAAGTGAGGAGAGACAGCCAGGAGAGAAAGTGAGGAGCGACAGCCAGGGGAGAGAGAAGAGACAGCCAGGCGAGAGAGCAGAGACAGCCAGGCGAGAGAGCAGAGACAGCCAGGAGAGAGAGGAGAGACAGGCAGGGGAGAGAGAGAGGAGAGACAACCAGGGGAGACAGAGCAAGGAGATACAGCCAGGGGAGAGAGCCAGGGGAGAGAGAGACAGCCAGGAGATAGGAGAGAGCCAGGGGAGAGAGAGGCAGCCAGGAGCGAGGGTGAGGAGAGACAGACAGGGGAGAGAGAAGAGACAGTCAGGGGAGAGGGAGAGAAGAGAAAGCCAGGATAGAGAGAGGAGAGACAGCCAAGGTACAGAGAGAAGAGACAGCCAGGAGAGAGAGTGAGGATAAAAAGCCATGACAGAAAGAGGAGAGACAGCCAGGACAGAGAGAGGAGAGACAGCTAGGACAGAGAGCAAGGAGAGACAGCCAGGAGAGAGAGCAAGGAGAGACAGCCAGGACAGAGAGCAAGGAGAGACAGCCAGGGGACAGAGAGAGAAAACAGATAGCCAGAAGAGAGAAAGGAGAGACAGCCAGGAGAGAGTGAGGAGAGACTGCCAGAGAGAGCACAGAGAAACAGCCATGGAGAACACAGAGAGACCGCCAGGTGCATCCCTAGTATTGAGAGCACAGGAAGCTTTGCTGCAGTCATAGAACTTGATAATGACATTTCCTTTAAAAATTCTAAGTCATGCTTCAGCAGCATAGATTGAATTAGAGAAGCAAAGTCAGAAATCTACTCTGCATTTATATGCTGCACAGAGTATATGTGTCTGTTGCATACATATACTGTGGCATATATGATATAGTAGGCACTTACTTGGTGTGACGCTCTGGAGAGGGAACACAGGGGGGTTGACAGCTCAGGGCATGGTGCCGGCTCCCAGCAGGCCCCAGGCAACACAGGGGGCAGGTCCGAGTTGATAGTGGGCGGAGCTGGGAGCTGCGTCCATACTGCTGTATGTATCTTCCTGTCTGTAGAGCACCAAAGCCATTTACACAGACGGGGCAGGGCTGGTACAAGTGTGCACGTGTGTGGGCTGAAGGGGCAGCTGCTTTGGGCCCCACAACAATGACTGGGCCTGGGCAGCTGCCCCTTTTGCCCTGCGTTAAAGACAACCTTGTCATGGGAGTGGGATGGAACTTATGGCCATTCAATATAGAAATACAGATTTATTATTATTTTTAGTTTTTGACCATACATACCCTTTAAGAATTAGCTGTCTGTTGAATGAAGATGAAGATGATGTTGCAACTTGTAATGGTGGAATGTATTACCAGAAAACACTCCAGTTTCCTTCAAATAATGTGAACATTTAAAAAATGATTCCTCTCAAAATAACATCTTGTAACCTCGTAGTGACCCAGGAGTAAAGCTTATTATTAAGATTAATTGGAGTTGCTGTCCTCACTCCTTGTGCTCAGTACTGTTCTCCTTCCATTCCTTTCTTATACAGTCATTTATCAAAAGACATCTTGCTTCAGCACTGCATCTTCACCCCTAGGCTGCTCGTACAAAGCGCTTAGAACTTTGTGGCTCAATTGGCAATGCTTCAGTGTTTTCAGTATTCAGAGACGTGTTTAAATGTAGAAATTGCTTTATTTCCACTAGTCATCTTTTTTTCAGTATAGAATTACTCATGTGCAGCACATCACTTAAGTCTGTGAGCATTATAATGGCTCAGTGGCTTGCATTGTTGTCTTTAGGCCATTTTATACTACCCCTTAACCCATCTTTTATCAACAAGGGATCCAAGAAACCTTAGAGTTCCTCCAGAGGTTGCTATTAGTTCCTTGAGCAGTGAGCAATTGCAGACTGACATCTTGGCTGATGGTATTTGCATAGTTCCAGGGTCAACATGACCTTGCAGAGCTAGTGGTGTGGAACTAGTGGAGGGTTTCCTTTTGTCTCTCAGTTAAGTATCCACTGACATCCATTACCCTTTAAGCTGTCTACAAGGGTGGCATTTTTCCCACTGACCACCAATGTAACTGGGCATATTTTCCCAAAGTGCAGCACATGAAGTTATAAGCTCACAAGATGTCTGGCAGAATCAACAGATGATGTTTGCACATATCAAACAAATATAACAAAACACTTTCAATGGCATATTTAACACATCAAAAAGGAGAAAATTAGAGAATTTCATTGTCAGGATTTAATGAGATGCACTTTAGGTACTCAATTCAAGTGTTAAACGGCATGTTAGGGTGACAGGTTAAGTGTTATGTACTAGTCTTAGAAAGTTTGAGGACTAATTGAGATGGCTGAGTGTTTATGCAAGGGACAATTTAGTGTTAACTGGGTGATTTAGTGAAGGGGAATCCTTTACACAAAATAAAAGAATTGGAGTGAAATGTAATTACTTGAAGAATTTGTTTTCCAGTTTTACTATATGAAAGATACTCCATAACAACAAAGATGTGTGGTCATGGAAGTAGGGAAAAAATTGGACCATGTAAAATGTGGCTTGTTGGGTGGGGGGAAACCAAATATTCTAACTTTTATAATGATATAGAATGAAGACTTTGTTTATTGGAGAAGAGATTTGGCATGTTAGTGGGGTTCAAAGTAGAACTCTGGACAAGATTGAAATTCCCTATTTGAAATACACATTGGCCAACTATTCTTATTACTTTGGACCCTCTGTTCTCCATAATGAATATGGTATACCAGAAGTACCAGACTCCAGATGACTCCTGATGACACAATAAAAATTGATAATGATTATGTGCTATTGCAATAATACCTTGTCGTCTGCACAAGTTTTTTTCTTAACCCTTGTTGGTGCATTGGGACCCCTAGAAAGCTCGGTGGGCATGCAATTCAAACCTCAGTGCGGAATCCTTGACTCTCTGTAGGGTGAAAAGAATTTGGCGTCAGTCACTTTAGAAGTTTAATGGGTTTATTAAAGCACACTAAACTCCAGGAGAAAGGGTTAGGGCACAGGATACCCAAAAGCACCGACAATGCCACTCCAGACTTCTACTTACACTCAATACAGAAATAAGGACCTTTAAGCCAGAACCAGCAATCTGTACTCTTCAGACTGTTGAGCAGCTTCAGGTGGCACAAATACCTTTAGTATGAGCTGCCAGAACTTCCACTGACAACAGCTTCTATCCAGCTCTCATGGACATTCTTCAACAAGGAAGTATCTCCTCAGGATTCTACACAGGGGCAGCTCTAGGCCCCTAATACACGGGCCCCACTTTTTCGGCATAGATCTTTTCAGTCATATGTTCTCTTTGTAACAACATCATCTCCAGACAGAGCCCAAGGAGGACGGGCACCTCAAATATTTATATCCTTCCCCCAGCATGCACCACTCTCAATAATCCTCCTATTTGTTGGCCAGGAAGAGCCAGTACCGTACTACTGTATCTTCTTGCTCTATTGCCAGGGACGTCACTAACAGCAGGCAGAAGCAAACAATAATCTAAGTTTAGGGAAAACTCAATGCAAGCAGAACTATGACAATTCAGAGCTCAGGTTGACTATGGCCTAACTACAACACTAACTTTACTCTAGAGACACTCCTGCTTAGGGCAGTGTCCTTACATCTACACTGTGTTGTTTTTTCCTCAACTGTCAGGAGAAAAATGTAAAACGTTTGTTTTAATATCACCATCATCATCTCTTCTATGGTTCATTGTTGTATGAACATTCCTCCACCCTTGGAACTCACTGTTCATAATCTCCACCTTCATTATTATTCAGGTATACAGTATGTCTCATGTCTCAGTATTAACAGATCGACCAGCCATCTAGATTATTAGTTTGTACAAGCAATAAACTTCCTTAAAGCTTTAGTTTTGAACATCCTTGAAAATCCATCATGGTTTTTACCCCACAATTGCAGAGAATCATGTCATATGAGCTTTTCTGGTCACAAAAACACCCTGGAGTGTCTCTTCTATAAAAAAAAAAAGGACTTCTAAACCCATGAAGAAAAAAGTTAACATATTGCAGCTTACCAGTCTTTAAAGGAGAAGTATTGGGAGATTAAAATGTACTCTTCCCAATACTCAGAGATGGAGTTGGACACTGCAGCTGTCATATGCCGATAGATCAAGATCTGAGCAATCAGTAGTCTCCTCACTGCAGAGACCGGTCACCCCTCCCCATAGGGTTTCCACCAGCCCTTCTCTGGTCCTCCAGCACTCATTGGAGGGACAGACAGGTGAGGGGTGGCCATAGTTCTAGAGCCAGGACCAAGTGTCAGTCAGGCCGCAGGGTGGATCCCGACAATATTGTTGGGATCCTTCCCCACTGCATTGTGGCTCTGCACAGTCAGCTGTGACATTGGGTCAGAGAAGTTCATTAAAATGTATTCCTGTCATCCATTTAGAGAAGTTCAGTCATGAAAAAGTTTGGCTTTACTTCTCTTTTAAATGTGGTGGCTGCATTAGTTTTCTTTTTTCATGCTATGATCCTTTTTAGCAAGTACATAAATTGCCTGTTGATCTTACAAGAAATGCTGTCCTTTTGGATCTAGTAACTACTAATTGTCCTGCCCCCGTGTGATGGTGATAAGAGAGAAAACATGTTTGTAGTCCAAGTCAGGAGAGCAACCTGGGTGACAAGCATGGCTCCCTCCATAGATGCATTGGATTGAGTATAACCACCCTAGGACATGAAGTGTGTTATTCACAGGCTTACCAGGTATAAATAATAAAGATCATTTCTTTTGAGGTTCTGGATTAGGATTTCTTTTAATTGATAGCCTGGAGGTCTGCTTCACTATGACCCATGTTTCTTTGTGTGATTAGGGGTTATGTCAATACATATATAGAAATTTGTATTGGTTTCAGTCCTGTCATCACAAATATGCTCCTCAATTTTTGACACAGACTGTCCTGTCATAGCAGTTTGACCTTTTTTTAAAAAGTGATTTATCAAAGACTTACATAGTAACAAGTTAGAACTTCTTTTCATCCAATTTGTATTTTGTTAACCTAGCTATTTTTTCCCCTGATATTTCCCAGAGCCTGCTGTAACCTGATGACCAAGGATATATAGTTATCAGCACATCAGTCTCTGTGTCATATCATTTATCATATTTTCTTATCTTCTTCTCCCTCATTAGCTGCTCTGTCTGCATATGCCCGTATTGACCTCTAATAGGCCAAGTGCATGCTTGTCAAAATGATAATGTAATTCAAGAGGTATCCAATGTTTTGCTTCCCACAGAAGAGAGACAAAAAGGCAGTGCAATGCCATAATAATGTGCAAAGTGAAGTAACATGTAACAACCAGGAACCACTGCTGGCTGCTGTGGATTTGGGATTCACACGGATTCGCCAGTACATGAATTTACAGCAAATTTCCAGGATCCTAGGGCCCCATTCACACATGTGATCAGAACTTATACTGAATTCCAGCAGTAGAAAGCTGCAGATTGCTGCAACCAGAATCACAGGTGTTTGTGGGCAGCTGCTGCCGCTCAGCCTATACAAGGCAATGACAGGCTAATGGAGTCTGGAGCTGTTTGCAACTATTCAGATGTGACATAGAGCCTGTTCTGCTTTTTTTTCAGTGGAGGGCAGCACACATCAAAGCAACGCACTGATGTGAATGGCTCCCCTGGTATTGCCCACTTAAGGGCTACAAGCGATCAGTAGTTGTTCACTTGGCCCAAGCCAGGCCCGGCGCTACCGCAAGGCAGGTCAGGCGGCCGCCTGAGGGCGCTGCAGGGTGAGGGCGGAAAAAACAGGGCATTTTGACAAGATCTTGTACTTGTCAAAATGCCCTGTTTTTTCCGCCCTCACCCTGCAGCGCTGGATGTCAATAGTCTGCTCTGCACTTCCCTATACGAGGCTCGAACAGCTGATCGGCGGACTCCGCCGTCGGGACCTGTTTGTCTGGCTTGTTGTCGCTGTGATCGCCTGACAGCGCTACTACGGATAGCAACAGAGACCAACTAACATCCAGCAGGAGAAAATCCTACACAGGTCAGAACAAAGTGCATGCTTACTCTGAGGAACTACAACATCCAGCATGCCGGGACTAGGAATTCGCAGGGTTCCTTGGCTTGTGTTCTGCACCCCGTTGAAGCTGTGCAATCCACATTGTATGTTTTACAAATAAGCAGCAGACGAGGAGACCACCGGCTGCTTAAAGGTGCCCATACACTTTACAACCCTCGCAAGACTTTTGTCTTGCGAGGGTTGTAAAGTACTTTAAAAAAGGTACGATCTGCCCATCTTGGACAGGCAGATCGTACTTGCGATGACTGTAATGAGGGGCGGGCTTGCGAGGACGGTAAACGGGCAGTGTGCGCGTGCGTACACCGGCCCGTTCTTCAGTTGTCGAACAAGCAGGCCACTAACTCGCCGAGAATCGTACGATTCCCGGTGGGTTTTCCAGCCTGCTTGTTTGATGGAAGACGTGCGACCGTACAGTAGAAACAGTCGCACGCCTTCCATACACTGTACGATTCTCGTACGATCGCGGGATTTCCCGCGATTCTCGTACGAGAATCGTACAGTGTATGGGCACCTTAAGTGTAGATTCCCCTAGCTAAAACCAGGAGTTAACCCTTTCAGTGCAGAGGGAGACCCACTTAAGTGTAAACTTTTATATTCCTCACCAGGAATGTTTACATTGTTTTGAGCAGTGTGTTTACAGCACTCTGTTATATGAGGGTATGTGCGTTGTCAGACTGTGTAAGCTTACAAGAAGGAGCCAACCCCTGTAAGAAATGTGCAATGTGTACACTGAATAAATAATTATTGGTTGCTGGGTGGGTGGCGCAAAAATTCAACTTTGCCTGTGTTGGCAAAAATCCTAGCACCGGCCCTGGCCCAAGCATGTATACCAGCCCTTTGGAATCACACTTCTCCCCCCACAGTCCAATTGTGGTTAAGTAAGTAGTCGCAACTCATTGTCCCCAAAAAATTTCCGTGCGCCGCTAGAGTGTTCGGGTTTTGATGGAAGAAAAGGTGGCAACCCTACCTCCAACATCAGGTTACCATTATTCTTACTTAAAGTGACATTAAAGTCAAAAAATGTTTTCCCTCCCCCCAATGTTAATTAAAGCACTTACCTTAAATGATGTCTCTTAATCCGATCTTCTTCTTCTTTCCTGATGTTTTCATCTGTCCCTCCAGCGCTGCCGCGTATCTCCGATCCAGTGCTGACTCCTCTGTCCTTGCTGGCACTTCCTGTCCCACGGTGTCTGCATGCGGGTGCACACGTCCATAGACTTACCTTGCATCTCTCCTCGTCTCCCAGCCGAAAACCTGAACTGCTCTTTGCGGCCGCCCGAGCAGTTTCGGATTTTCGGACGGGAGCGTGCGGCGAAGACAGGGGTAAGTTTAAACCGTTTTTAAAAAAACACTTTTTGCATATATCTACTGCTTGCTAGCAGTAGATATATGCAAAAACACCGGAAGGTTTAGAAACCCTTAAATGTGTTTTCATATTGTTCCTGTTTTTGATGATGAATCCCATCCTCCTCACATTGGTCTCTACAACTTAATTCAATGACTCTGTGTATGGTACCTTCTGCTTTATTGCTACTCTGTAACTATTTGTTCGAACTTGTAGCTCTCCTTTTCCTATATTTTATTATTAATCTTGGTTAATAAAAAATCTATAAGAAAAATTGCTCCCATTCACACCCATTCATTTTCAGATGTCCTTGGGTTGGCATCTGTTGAAAAATGGATGCCAATGCATCTGGTGTGAATGGGGCCTTAAATGAGAACTCTGGGGTCAGGGCTTTTCCCCATAGTTCTCCTAAGGGTAATGGGAGGACACAAACTAGCGTCCTCCGGGCACCCTAAGCTCAGTATACCACGAGCTACAGCTCGCGGTATACTGAGACGCCGCAGCTGAAGCGGATCTCGACAATTATGTCTGGGTCCGCCCAGCTGCGTGAGTGACAGCTGGCTCTGCCTATTTATAGGCAGAGCCAGCTGTACCCGCCCCCTCCGTTCCGCCAGTCAGTGCTGGAGGATCGGAGCGGGGAGGGGGGAATCCAGTCCCTCCCCTGTCACGGCAGAGAGCCGTGACAGGATCGAGAAGTGAGCGAACGCCGTTATGTGTTCGCTAACTTCATGATCTACTGAGCCGACCTGTGACAGTCTCATTGTCACAGGTCGGCTAGAACTATGAGGTGATTGAAAAGCACTCACCTCATAGTTCTCCTTTAAGTGTAACTATGGACAAAATTAAGAAATGACATATTTGATGCAGTCAGTTGCACTAATAACACAGTTATTAACTCTGTAACACAGTTTTAAAACGTGTTGTCACAGGCTGTTTATTCTGCAGTGAGAGCAGTGAGTTGTCATCCTGTGACAAGTGTAGACTTAGATGGACATATCGTTTTAAATGGACTTTCAGTAAGATACAAACAAATAAAGCCTAACTCTGGGTTGACCTGCCAAATGAAGTGCAAAAATAACATCTACTGGCAGGATCAACAGGTAATAAAGGGAAGGGGAGACTAGTGTGTTCCGGTTACTGACAGCCTGCATCATATATGTCATCTTTTATTTTGCAGTTTTTATGAAATGTGTTTTTCTCTTTGCTGCCACAATATGTGACTTTTTCAAGCATTTTTAAGCATCACATTAAAGAAACCCAGTATCATGCCTTTAGGTCTTTACATCTTTGGTGATGAGGCCCCCTCGTGGCCATAGTAGATATTATTTTCTAGTATTGCTCTTGAATGGAATGTAAAGTATATTACCTATTGATATAGATGAATATATTATTCATCACTTTACAGACATCTGCTTCTGGTGGAGCTTGCAATCTACTGCCGGTACTACATACATAAACATACAATAGAAACACTTTGCTTCACAGTTGAATAACCTTTCTGGATTGCAGGAGAAACCCCTAAAATGGAGAGCAGATACAGTCTACATGCAGACATGTTTCTGATAGTGACTGACATAAGCTTATATATTTATGATAAAACGTAACACATTTAAATCCATTGATTGCTTCCCAAAGGGAAAGTATAGTGTATTCTTTATAAGTACAAATGTCCATATCTAAAGTTGTCACTGCAGAGATTCTCCAAGACAATTCCAGTTTTAGGTTCCATGCACCCCTATGCATTGCGTTAACACTGTGCATTACAATGCGGCAGGTGCTTTGAGTTGCTAATTAATTTGAATGGCACCCCAATGCACCTCCCGACCATAATATGTGGGGGGCGAAGAACACATTTGACGTCAATGGTTGCTGGGACTGCCGGGTGGCCCTAGCAACCACCGCCGGGCAGTCCTAGCAACCACTGACTGCAGACCACCACCTAACATCATTGGTTGCCAGGACGCCTGCGGTCCTATCAACAAATGTCTCCAGAGCAGGTGGAGACCAGACATCAATCAGTGGTCCTAGTAACCAATGGTTGAAGAAGATGGGGCCTGCTCTGGGCTATGGCTTGCAGTGGATGCATAGGTCACCAAGGCCGGCCACCCATAACCGAGTGCAGGTTGGTGATTGGTCCGTGCCCAGACAGTGGGCCACACAGGAACAGCCAAAGGTCTGGATGTGGCCCATGGGCGGTAAAATGCCCAGGTCTGTTGTTGGCTATTGTAGGAGACTTTTTCTGTTTAGTTTACACTGAAACATTGGCTCATGTTTACTTTTTGACAATGTATTGTTACAAAACCAGTTATGTTGTTTTTGTCATTTCTATCTTGAGAATGTCAATAAAAATGATTGAACTAAACAAACATGGCAATTGTATGATACACAGCGCTTTATCTAAGCAAAGGTCATTCAATCTACATGATTTCATGTGTCACCATATAAATGAATAATAAATAAAGTGATTTCATGCACTAAATTTAGCTTTATCAGTTAGTGGATTTTTCATAGACCTTCAGAAGCTGCAAATGTACACATTAATATAAGTGTGGAGGATTTATTAGCTCACCGTCACATTTCTGCCTGTTTTTACCACTGATCCTTTGTCTGCAGGTCCTTCTATATTTTAGATGTCAGTTGTCCACAAGGTGATTTTGGATGAGGGGGAGCAAAATCCTCTATAAGGTTTTTATTATGGTCTGTGCCACGGTTGGGCAGATTTCTCCCCACTTCCTGCCATTTCACCAGGAAAGGAAATAAAGAGAAAATGTTGGGGTCATAGCCTCTGTTTCTCAGGGCTGGCTGACTTCATTACAGGAGGACAGACAGACCAATCTGCATTGACAGACGTCTTGTATAAATCAAGATTGACAAATGTAGAAAGTAATACGGTGAGAGAATACAGACATAGGTAGATATGGAATGAATAGCAATGACAAATTCAATTGTTGATATTAACAATATGATTGGCATTGAAGGAAAAACGAAATTGCAACACAGCGAGAAGGACAACAACCATATACATATACTGACAATGTAACCTTCACGTGATTGGCCATAAATTATTGATTGATTGACTGGCATTAGCACAGAATGGCATAGAAAGTCCAAGTGATTTATGTTGGTAAAGTGATTGGCATTGACATAGATAAAAATAAGCATTTAGACAGGCAGATAGTTTGACAGATATTCACAAAAACCTCAATATAGCTCTCTAGTACTAGGAGATGCCCGGGACAAAAAGAAATATCTCAATCCAATATTAATATTGCATTTAATGTATTACTTAGAAAAAATAAATATACGTATAAATACAAACCATATACCCATAAAAAACTTTTTGTATGGGTATTTGGTTTGTATTGATAAGTTTTTTCTTTTTTCTAAGTAATAAATTATATTAAATATTAATATTGGATTACATATTTATGTTTGTCCCAGGCATCTCCTAGTGCTAGAGAGCTATATTGAGTTTTTTGTGAACATTGAGAGGAGTTTTCTCAGAAAAACCTGAGACACAAAAAATAAATTGTTCAGATTCATATGAACTATTCACCCACTGTGTGCCCACCTTTTTCATTAGAGTATTTTGACAGATAGACTGTCTGACTTGGATAAAGTTGAATAGATACATAGACATGGCAAACCAGACATAATAATTGGCATTCACATATATTCTGGCGTTCATGTACAGGCAGAGATTAATTCTGAAACTTTTTGATTATCACGGCTCATATGCACATAAATACAAACATATGGAGGTGGAGAGAAAACCACAACATGAATGGACAGACTGACATACATAAAATCCGTAAATATAGAATTGAACTCCACACCATGATTTGAAATACCAGTTACAAGTTTATTTCAAAAGCAGATGGAAGATTGTACACAAAACCAACGCGTCTGGGGACCAAAACCTTATCCCCTTCATCAGGGCTTCTGAGATAGGTAAAATGTGTTTGAACTTGGTAGTAAATAGATTGCTTGGTATTTTATGACTATTGCTAGACTTGGCACAGTATTTATAAGCAGCTGGTTGTAGCAAGCCGCCAGTCCCCTACATACATAAAATGACAGACTTAGCCAGATTGATTAGCATTAATAGAAAGACTGACAGAACTGACAATCACAAAAAGAAAACAAGCATGACTGGACAAAGGAAGATAGATGTTGAAGGACAGATGTGGAGGAGATTGTAAGCTAGCTCCTATATATATACAGTATATATATATATATACAGGTGAAACTCGAATAATTAGAATATCGTGCAAAAGTAATTGCAGTAATTGCTGCAAATTAGATAAACTGCTCAGAGTCAGGTTTCATACACTCTCCATAATTCTTACTGTGATGGAGTTACCATTATAAAAAGTAATCACATAATATAACACATAATATATCAGAAGATACCAATCAGGTAGACACCAAACATGCCCATACTACAAGATTCAGAAGGCTGATGGGACTCATTCAATGTCCTAAAACTGATATCCACCCCAGAT
Source organism: Nanorana parkeri (assembly GCF_000935625.1). Taxonomy (NCBI): domain Eukaryota; kingdom Metazoa; phylum Chordata; class Amphibia; order Anura; family Dicroglossidae; genus Nanorana; species Nanorana parkeri. The sequence goes on along the minus strand of NW_017306284.1, from coordinate 2,975,654 downwards.
CATAACACTGCCCGAAATCCAGGTTGTGACTTTTTTTCGGCCAGTGTATGTTCCAAGATGGAGACTCTCAAAGATTAGAGTTAGGACTGCACTACACAGAGAAGTGTGGACTTTCACATATTTTGCAAAAACATTGTGCAACTAAAACCTATGTTTTTAAAGCAATTTTTTAGTCAGTGTAATTTGTTTTTCTGCAGGCTAGCCGGTAAGTGTGCTGGGAAATCTTTGTGTTTATAATTCATTGCAAGACCCTGACAGCCACAGGCATGACTCCCAGAGGGAGAAGTATGACGGGATTTGTAGTTTCACAACAGCTAAAGTGTCACGGTTGCCTCCCCTATCATATGATTTTTCCCCCAGCTGTGAAGAGATGAGAATTTACACATTTGCCAATTTATGTCCGCTAGGCGATATCAGCAAATGTTTAACAAACAGCGCCACCTAGCTGCAGCATCGAGTCATAGACACTCAAAAACAAAAAAATGAAAAGAGTTAACAGTCAAGTATAAACTGCAGATTTAATAAAACATGTCACACATCAACATAGCTGGCAGCAGCGAACATATAACTTCATAGCACTTGCTCCATGCCATCCTGGTCTATAGCCCGGACTATGATGGGTCCGATACCTTCTGATTTGTGTTGCTAAGTAACACTGGCCAGCTCATTTCCCCTGTTGTGACACAGCGTGATAGTAACAGCCTGGGGGCCAGAGTCCATTAGAAATATTGACAAATGCTTCATTTCATATGCTGCTTTGTAGATGTTGCACTCCATAGTGTCATGGATCTGACAGTGGATATACAGACATGCAAAACTTACATAATCACAGGCCATAAGTTCAATTCACTAAGCTACAGCTATTGTTTTTATGCCATAGGAGTCCTTATTTTCAGTAAGGAGTGCCACAAAATAGTAGCCATGTGGCTAAAAAATAATTATATTTCTGCAATAGGCATTGAAGAATAGTGATTTGAGCTCCAGGTATTATAGACATTTCTATAACACCAGCACTATATGCAGCACTTTACACACAGCACATTCACACCAGTCCCTGTCCTCAGAGAGCTTCCAATCTAAGGTCTCTTTTTTTTACATACTGTATATGAGGGCCAAATTAGACAAGAGCCAAGCAAACTACCAGCGTGTCTTTGGAGTGTGGGGGGAACCAGAGTACCTGGAGCAAACCCACACATGCAGAGCATGCAAACTTCATGCAGATGGTGTCCTGGCCAACATTTAAACCAAGGACCTCTGTGGTACAAGGCAGAAGTGCTAATCACTAAATCTGGCCATACACTGTGGGGTTCCTTTATAAAAGTTTCACCCGGCTATGCCGTTCGCACAGCACTAGCGCCCCTAGATGCCACTGACAAGTATAGGAATTTGCTTTACTTGCCAGCATCACCTAATGTGCGAACGGCATAGCCAGGTGG
>NW_017306284.1:2936356-2974186 GCF_000935625.1 Nanorana parkeri | reverse complement strand
CCCCCCCCCCCCCCCACACACACATTGTATGCATTGTTATAGTACCCAATCAGTAACTGCAGCTGGTTATATGGAAAAAAAAGACCAAAATGCACTGCAAACAGTAATAAACTGTTAATACACTGCTAGTAAAAACAGTACTAAATGTTTATTTTTAGAGTTGATATTTTATACAGGTAGTATAAAATAGAATAAAAATAAAACAGGGGCCCAGCAGCAGAGTAAGAGGAGGCCGGTGGCGGCGGTGTAGGAGGAGGCTGGGGTCCAGCGGCGGTGGAGGAGGAGGTTGGGGCCCAGTGGCGACGGTGGAGGATGGGGAGGCCGGGGCACAGCAGAGGTGGCGGGGGCGCAGTAGCGCTGGTCCATCAGCGGAGGAGACCAGGGCCCAGCAGCAGGCGGCTTGGGAATGACAGGTAAGAGGAGTACAGTGTGCAGGGAAAGGGACCCCGACCAGCCCACCTGAGACCCTGCAGAGCCCACCATAGAGAGCCTATAGTGGGCTTTGCATGTTCACTCTCAGGTGGGCTGTGCGGAGTCTCAGGTGGGCTATGCCGGGTCCCTGGTATGTGTAGGGTTTCAAGTGGGCTCTGCAGGGTCTATGGTGGGTTCTGCGGTGTCTATGGTGGGCTGTGCAGGGTCTCAGGTGGTCTCTTTCGAGTCTCAGGCGGGCTCTGCAGGCTCACTCTCAGGTGGGCTGTGTGGGGTTTCAGGTGGGCTCGGCAGGGTCTTTGATATGTACTGGGTCTCAGGTGGGCTGTGCTGGATCTCTGGTATGTGCTGGGTCTTTGGTATGTTAAATTTTGCTATGGGGCCTTGTAATTTCTAGTTAAGTCACTGGCACTATATAAATCCTGTATAATAATAATATTATTAATATTATTTATTATTAAGAATATAAATTATTATTAATAATAATAACAATTATATTTGCCCTTTAATAAAAGCTTGCAGGTGCAGTGCAGACACAGACTAAGCTACCAAACCATATAAACACTGGGCTGTGTGTCACCCTGACAAGAATGCTTATAAGCACTGGAGGGAGCTCCTACGGCTTCTTGCTTCATATGGACCTTCTGCAATCTGTGCATGTCACCATGTAAAGGACTCATTTTTTTTTAAGCATTTAAATAACGCTTGTACTCTTTCAACTCATGCCATCTCTTTTTTCAGTGCAGACCCACTACAATTTTGGCAGACACAAGTGCTCTTCAAAGTGCCCATTCAGCACACATGATCAAGTGGAAAAGAAAATGCTTCTGCTTTGCAAGAATTAGTTCAGTGCTATCAAAAGATTCTTTAGAATAAAACATTCACCCCATGCCTAAGCCAAAGAATGTGGTGTGGAAAAAAAAAAGCAGTTGTGCAGGCTTATTCAGTGCAGTGAAAGACTGCCAACCTAGGGTTAGGGTTGAATGAGTACACATAGAATGAGAATGTTCGATGCTATTTCTCAGATTGCTCCAGGACTTGCACATGTATAAATATATATACAGAAGTGAGTACACCCCTCACATGTTTGTAAATATTTTATAATATCATTTCATGTGACGACACTGAAGAAATGGCACTTTACTACAATGTAAAGTAGTGAGTGTACAGCTTGTATATCACTGTACATTTGCTGTGCCCTCAAAATAACTCAACACACAGCCATTAATGTCTAAACCGCAGGCAACAAAAGTGAGATACTGTATATACAGCAAAATGTCTTGCTTGCAAAGCTCCCTGTGTGCTGTAAAGTAGTCACCGCTCCAAACTCACTCCCGTGATGGACTACAATCTCAATAAAAATTAGTAAACTAAACATGAGATTGTAGTCCATCACATGAGCAAGCTTGGAGCGGTGACTACATTACAACACACACAAGGACCATGGAGAACAAAAGTAGTCACCCTCCAGAAGGAAGGACAGTGTCAGCACCAATTCAGAGCTGATTTGAAGAGAAACAAATACTTGTTATTTATTAGCTCATAGTTTTATATTTAGACAATTAATAGGAATTTTGCATATAATATGTATGTGCGCACTAACAATCTTTTGTATTAGTGAACATTTGCACCACTATCATGATACAGAAAAACATCAGTTCCATCTTTTATTTCTATAGGTCCAGTAATGTCAAAAAAATATTTGCTTTGAGGGCGTCTTTGCTTTAAAGGTAAGTAAGTCCCATGTAAAAAATATCTCAATTGGTTTGGTCACCTGAGAGAGAAAGCGGGAGGCAGGGCCCAGAAGGGTTAAATTGTAAACTCCTCCTGAGACATGGATTGACATGAATGTTGAACAGAATGTACTCTGTAAAGAACTGTGGTGTATCTTGGCTCTATGTAAGCTAATCAAATAAACATAATTTGAGAAATAAAAAAGCATCACCTAGCGCTTAAGCTATTGCAGGAAGAACACTGAATTAGCATGTTTAGGTTCTGTCAAGATTGGATGCTCAGGGCCTTTTATTCACAGTCAACTGAACACCCTCAGTGCTTGGGGAAAGATATGGTGCGCTGAGCTGTATGCCTTAATAAGAGCAAACCAAGGTTCTGACCTAACTTCGCATTGCACAAATTAACATGGGCATTGGTGCGGCAGAACCTATTCATTTTAATTACCTCCATCTAACACCAGGGCCGATGTCTATATTTTAAACTTGTGTTTCCTGCATGTACAAGCCCTTAGTATTCATACACTGTATGACCATAAATATGAGGACACACTTCCATAATATTGAATTTAGGGGTTTCCAGTGAAGGGGACTGTTAATGCTACTGCATACAAAGACATTTTAGACAATTGTGCACCTCCAACCTTGTGGTAACTGTTTGGGGAAAAGCCTTCTCTGGTCCAGCATGACTGTACCCCTGTGCACAAAGCCAGCTACATAAAGACATTTTATGAGGTTTGATGAATTTGGTGAGGTGCAAATCATGTGGCCTGCACAGAGCCCTTACCTTAACCCTACTGAACACCTTGGGGATGAATTGGAACACTGATTGTGAGCCAGGTCTTCTCATCCAGCATCAGTATCTGACCTCACAAATGATCTTTTGGCAGAATGGGCACAAATTCCCACAGACAGAAGAGTAGAGGCTATTATATTTGTGAAATAGGAAGGGCGATAGAGGCACTTCCATATTACTACCCATGGTTCTTGAATGGAGTGCCCAATAGACTCATATAGGTGGCGTGATCAGGTGTCCACAAACTTTTGGCCATATAGCTTAATTAGTAAGCCACGTGTTTAAATGCCACGCACACATATGAACACCTACACACAAACACCATTTAGCTTACGTGTGTGTGAATGTGTGTGTGTGTGTGTTTGTGTGTGTGCATCATATAAAAACGGTCTAGCTGAACTTTTAGCATCCTTTGATGTACATTGCTAAAATCTAAATGAAACAGACAAATATTTTTTCAGCACAGCTGAGCTTTCCTGTATGTTCACAACTAATCACTTGTGTTGACTCTTTTCCATGAAGTGGCATTTATTTGCTCTGAGCGAGGTCAGACCACGAGAGCACAGTGCTCCCAGTACAATAGGACGCGAAGGTCCGCACCGCTAAACTGTGTTTTTACTCAAATTGTACAAATTAGTTTTTTCATTGTAAACTGAACTCTGTGGGTGACATTTCTTTGCATATTAAGACGCATTTTCATAGACCAGTGTTTTAAATAAAGGAAGTACTGTATGTTGTAAACCCCATCAGAAATGGAAAATATATCATGGTCCTCTGGGCCACTTTAGTTCATGTTTTGAAAAAAAAATGTTTTTTTCAAGTGTCAGTTACTTTTTCTTGGTTTTTCTGTTTACTGCTTTACTACACATGTCAGTATTGCGGGAAGACTGCAGTGTTTTGGCGCCTTCAAATGTTAGAAAAATGTGTGATCCTGCAATAGAACTGCAAGCCTGAACTTCTGCATGGTGCTTATGGAAAAAGGAGGGGCAAACTTTCTACCTACCAGACAGTAAAATCCTTTCTGCCCTATTACCTATTTAAGTAACTGAGTGATGATAAACCAACTTCTTTATTAATACAGTATAATGTTAACAGGGCCATCCATATAATGAGGCAGCTGCCTCAGGCGGCATCTTTTTTGATGTGAAAAGCTTCCCGGTTAGAGCTGGGCGGGACAACTGACAAAGCATCCCAGGTTGCTAAGAGCCGGACGGGGAGAGTTGTAAGGGCCATACACATCTCCCCGTCCAGCTCTTAGCAACACTGTGGTCAGTGTCCTGCCCAGCTCCTGGCAACCAGTGACGTAAGTGAGCTGGGCGGTACACCGTGCCAGGAGCCAGAGCCGGACAGTGAGATTATCCAATGCCCCCCAAAGCATGCACCATCAGTGCACACCATGCCCCTCCACAGCTCCCCCCCAATGGAACATGCACCACCAGTGTGAATGTTGAAATAGGATATCAGCTGCATATGAAGTGATTGATTTTGACTTGAAATGATAGTGTTTCATTTACTAAATGAGTAGAAAGGGCTTACATTGCAAAGTGAAAATTAATTTGGCTCATTTGGTAAATTCATTCCAAATCTCCCATTAGGATAAGAAGCTGTAAAAGAAAACCAGTACATAACACTGAAAAATGCAGTAAGCAGAGCACTTTGCAGGCTGTACTCACAATGTTATTGTTATAGTTATAACATTGTTACAATGCATTTTTACCGGTTATACCCAGGCCAAAAATCGTCTTTGATCTGCATTTAAAGCTGAACTCCAGGCAAGCAGCTAAACAAACAGATGAAATACATAAATGCATCTGTTATTAACCTAACATTGCTAACAATACTTTATGCTGGGATCAGTGGAAGGTATTGTCAGAACTGTCCCGACACAAGCCAGGTTTTGGGGTCATGGGGCACCATCATTTTCTACTACAAGTCCTATGTTTTCCAGATACGCCTCTGTGAGGAGCTCTGTGAAATCTGCCTGCAGTGTTTTACATAGAGCTCACAGTATGGTAACGTGCGTGTCAATGCTAACAATTAAATTCTCTTATGTGGTACCTCTTGGTCTGTTAAATATACTGTTAAATATACTGCTAAATATACTGTTGAAAGTGTTTTGTTATTTCTGTTTGATAAGTGCAAAGAAAACCTGTTGACCTTGCCAGAAATCTTGTGACCCAATAAATTCCCATGCTCTCTGTCTGTGTGACTGTTATCAATTACGTTGTTCTCACCTATCTCTAAAGACTACAGAACCACGCCACTCTAGGTTATGGAGAAGAGATCCTATCTTGTTTCTGTTGTCCTTATAGAGTAGAGAGAATGGTAGAATGAAAAGTGAAAATAGAGGGAACAGAGATTGAAAAATGAAAATGAATGCAGCCCCTACATCTTAGGAACGCTAAGACACAATTTATTACATTTTTGTTTTTGGGTTTAAATACACTTTAATTGTACAAACAGAAGAAAAGGTGGGCGCACACCGGATTCCACTGGGATAGTTTATTGAAGCTTGTACCATATCACTGGTGTCTCGTCCAAGGTCCAATCCACCTTTTCTTCAAGCGAAAACCCGAACAATCTAGCGACACTCAGAAATTTTTTGGGGAGAATGAGTTGCGGCTTATTCATATTTAAATAGCGCCGCCCCATTCATATGTAAATATCACATTTGAGACTATTTTCAGTGTGGGGCCAGTAGCTTCTATCTTAATTTTGGTTGCCCATGTCTGCCTGACATCTTGTGTCCGGGTTTCTGCTGCCATGAAACCCGGACACAGCATTCAAAACCTGGACTGTCCGGGTGAATCCTGGACAGGTGGCAACCCTAGTGGGACACCAGTGATGTGGTACAAGCTTCAATAAACTATCCCAGCAGAATCCTGTGTGCAGCCAGCTTTTGCTTTTCTTTGTATGGCCTTATATTGGAGCAAGGATGTGCTCCCAGCCGCAGGCACCTGGCTCGTTTCTTTCCTGAGCCGTGGAGGAGCGGTTTTTATTATGTGTGTTCTCCTTACAATTTCATTGTACTTACTGACTTTATCACGGTTGCACTGTGCTAGCGTAAGCAATCTGTAGCATTAGCTTCACTCGTTTGGAATTGCAATTTACTTCTTCAACCTGTTTTAAACCAGAGCTATCTTATATGATTGGCTGGCATATGGAAAGCCATATTTGTACATATGACATCCCGTTAATAAATAAACCGTAATGTCTCTGCACATGAAGCTTGGTGAAATGAGAGAGTTCAAATCATCGACGTTGTCTCTGAAGAGTTTATTTCCAATGCACGTGAGTTTACACTAACCACTAGGGTTGCCACCCGTACGGGTTTGGAATCATGTGCTCGGGTCTGGGCCCACGTCCCGCCGGGCACATAATTCAAACCGTACAATGCCGCATACTTGCATTTCTTGAGGCGGTCAGCGGACGCCAGGTGGCGCTGTTTCCTGTCCCTCGACTCTCCCTCCCTCCCCTGTTTCTCTCCTCCGCAGCTGTAGTGGGAGGAAGTGACATCAGGGAGAGAGGGAGCCGTGAGGGACAAATCTTTGTCCGGCAGCCAGCCAGCCAGCACGGGTTGTGGAGAGCAGCTCTTTCGTCTTGTAGACGAGTTTGGGGCCGCCCTTCTCATCTCCTCAACAACCTGTCATCTCACCTTTGAAGAATGGGGGACACAGATGTTATGTGTTATATTTTAATTCTCACACACAAAACAAATAAAACGTATGTCTGGTGTTCTACTTAAGGGCTTGTTTCCACCAGCCCGCACATCTACCGCAATGTCCCATGCCCGGAACGCAAGGGATCGCCTATATAAAGTCTCCCTGCGCTCTGGGGCGGGACGGGGGCGTGGCAGTGCCATTCAACTCAATGGCACTGTAGACCCGCCCACAGTACGATCAGCCGCACAGTTACGTGCAGTTATAAAATGCCCTGCATTCCAATGCGGTGTGATCGCAAAAACACGTTCATGTATGCAGGGCTTTTTATTTCCGCACGTTCCTGTGCGGCCGATCGTACTGACTTGAATGGCACTGCCATGCCCCCTCCTACCCCAGAATGCAAGGAAACAATATATACGGGATCTCTTGTGTTCCAGGAATGGGTATTTTTTTGCCGCAGAGACATGCAAAGTCTCTAGGGTTGCCACCCATCTGGGATTTACCTGGACAGTTCAGTGTTCTACCAACATTTGTGACTACGTTAGAATGTGTGACCGGTCACGTGGTCACACATTTTAACGTAATCCCGCCAAGTTTTTTGGCGGTGGAATGTGTGAGTACCCATTAGGTCAAGCATTACAACGCTTTGTGAGCTCGTCCAGGGCAGATCGGCATCAGAGATGGTATGTGCAGGAGAACCGATCTGCCCTGGGACAGCTCACTTCTGTCCGACTTTGTAAAATGTGAGACCTATTGCCGGTTACAGATTTCATAACCAAAAAAACTGGGTTGGATTACGTTAAAATGTGTGACCACGTGACCGGTCACACATTCCAACCTAGTCACAAACTTTGATAGAACACCGGGTTTTGGAATCATGTGCTCGGGTGTGAGCCCGAATCACACCCGGGCACATTATTCACACCGGACTTGTGGCTCCCTGCTGGTGCCGCCACTGTCACTTGTCGAGTCCCTCCCTCTGTTTTTCTCCTCCGCGGAAAGAACTAGGTGGGAGGAAGTGACATCAGGGAGGTGCTCCGAAATCATCCTCCGTCTCCACCATGCGCTGTCATCTGGGACCAAATAGCCGGCACCGCCCAAGTCTTGCGCCCCAGTCTCCACTACTAACAGGTAACCGTATATATATTATACTGTATTAAATATCAATTGAAAAGGGGGGGCTAGTATAGACCATAAAACATGCCCACATAAAAAATGCCACAAGTAACCTGTGACATCTTTTGTGGGAGCATCTTTTATGTGCAATAGTACATATCTGAACTCCAAAACAGATGTCACCAGCACCAAGATCCCATGTTACTGCAAATCCATTTTATTGATAGTTGTCACTCAAACGACAAGCGCTTTCTGAGCTGGGCAGGGTCCCCTTCATCAGGCTCAGAAATAGCATTACATACAAGTACAACTTTTATAGGACATAATAGAATGTCATTTCTGAGCCTGATGAAGGTGACCCTGCCCAGCCCAGAAAGCGCTTGTCATTCGAATGACAACTATCAATAAAATGGATTTGCAGTAACATGGAATCTTGGTGCTGGTGACATCTGTATTGTTGTTCTGTTGTGAGCAGTGCCATCCACAGTCATTACGAGCACCCGTTACTTTTGGTATATCTGGTAAGAAGTGCGGCAAGGTATATGGGTACTGCTTTGTACACTTGCATCTTATCTACAGAATGCATATCTGGGGACCCGTGGCATACTGGCAAGTTTTGATTCACTCCAATGTAAGTAGATGGAGGAGCCCTCCGCACACCTCACAGCAGTCCCGGCCAATAAATGAAAAACGGTGCTCGCAGTGATTAACCACGGATGGCGTTGTGCAAACACAGAACAAAAAAGTAGATCACCAGCACTCAATGGTAAAGTTGAATATGTCCTTTTTATTGGACAAAGACGTCACAGTGATCCAAAAAGCCATTTTTGGATCACTGTGACGTCTTTGTCCAATAAAAAGGACATATTCAACTTTACTATTGAGTGCTGGTGATATACTTTTTTGTAACTCCAATTTAATTTATTTACAAAATACATGCATAGTGTATACTTTACAAAACAATTGCCGCGAAGCGCTATAGTGTTCGGGTTTGGCTTGAAGAAAAGGTGGCAACCCTACTAACCACCAACTTCCTAGTAGAACTGTATCAGCAGTGATTGGGACAACTTGTAATAGCATATTGTGTTTGTTATTGGAAAAAAACAACATGGTAGCTATTACTTAGTAACAGGCTTTTGCTGAAATCACTGCACAAGCAATTTATCAGCCTGAGAGCACAGGCATATGGCGCTTTCTGTTTTCCAAAATACATGCAGACACATTTCAATCAGTTCATCCTTAAAAGCAAATATTGACATTTCAAGCCATGTGCTTTATTATCCTAAAATGCCTTCTCATGAATGAGCAAATATTGTTGGGGGCTCCAATTCTGGATCCATGTGTTCTTGGCACATGTGAGTGATGGTGACCATACCTCCCAACTTTCTGAGATGAGAAAGATGGACGCCTTCCAGCACAATGTATTTAGGGAATAGACACACTCCTGCCACGCATCCAGTTATGAGAAGCTTTAAGAATTTATATCCCAAAAATGATTGATTTGATGAATAATTTATACTGGTTTTTCAAAATAGCAGACAAGATAATTAAGAGAAAAGATAAAGGTTTTAGTACAGAACCAAACTTTTGGTAATTAAATAGAACCTTTTAAACCCCCCTCTCGTGCTCGGCGCTTAGCGCGCACACGAGTTGGGAAACTGTTAGAAATGTAAACTTTCGAGCGATGGCTGTTTACATTCAAGCAATCGGGCGTCTCTAGATCCGATGTGCCCGGTGCGGCCGGGACTGGCACAGCTGCGCTGTGTCAGGAGATCAAAGGGAGATCTCCTTCTGATCTCCTCTCTATCCCCAAATGCAGGAAGTGATGTATATTACATCACGTCCGCATTCTGCTGTCACTCACCGGCTTCAAAAGCTAGGGAGAAGCTGGTGAAGCAGATCTCTGCTTCATAAGCTTCTCTGGGGGGTCCCTAGGTGACATTAGGGGTCTTTGAGACCCCTGATGTCTCCATAAAGAGGACCTGTCATGTAAATTGGCTCTCACATGGGGAGCTTCTTAGCCCACCATGTGATAGCAATAAAGTTAAGTTAACAAATAAATAAATAGTAATAAAAAAATTAAAAAGCATAACAAAAAACTATTTTTTTTAAAAGTCCCCCACCTCCACATACACACGCAAACATACGTTGGGTGCACCTATGTGCGAAAACGACTATTGCTCCAATTGTGATGCACATGTTACATATCGCCATGAACGTCGGAGTGCGAGCAATAATTTTAGGGCCATCAATCACTGATAACACTAAACTGATGAGCAGTAAAACATTTTAAAGCGTCGCTTATGGCCAATTTTCGACGTGGCTGTTTTTTGCGATTTTGTGGGCACGCGCAATTATAAAGCTTGACATGTTTGGTGTCTATTTACCCGACATGACCCCGTCTTTTATATTTGGTCAAAAAATGGGGGTGCTAATAAATGTTTCATTACATTTCACAGGGAAACAGGTTTTTTTTCAAAATGTAAGCCACTTTTTTGTTATATAGTAAAAAATAAAAATCCCAAGTTCTGATTAAATACCACCAAAAGAAAGCTCTATCTGTTCCCAAAAAATGGTATAAAATTAATTTCAGTACAGCGTTGCATGACGGAATAAATGTCAGTCAAAGTACCGCAGCGCTGAATACTGAAAAGTAGCCTGGAAGGGGGTTTAACACCGCGGTCTTCAAGTGGTTAAAGATATCTGTACATCAGATCAAAAAGAAGGACAATGAAGGAGGAAAGAGGGACAGAGGGGCTTGACTCCAAATGAAGGGCAGTTGGGAGGTACGGTGGTGCCCCCTCATATAGGCTCCACTCCTTTACTGCTAAACTTGTTTTATCATATTAGTGTACTTGAAGCAGACCTCTAGCCAAAACATTATAGCTTTGGAAGGGTTAGAACCTCCACCATTTTTTTATAGCTATCCTTGCAGGTTTTTATAGTGTCCCTGCCAGTGAGATATCCCTACACCATACCTCCCGACTCTGAGATGAGAAGAAGGGACACCTTCCAGCACAATATTTAGGTAATGAATAAACCCCTGCCACGTCCCAAGTTAAAAAGAACATTCAGAATTGATATGCCAGAAATGATTGGTTAAACCCAGAATTGTTTTTTTTTCACCATCACATTTCCTTTATACTGACTTTTTGAAATAGCAAAGATAACTAAGTGGTGTTAAAAAGGGTTTTAGTGGAAGATAACACATTTGGTAGTTAAATAGTACATAGATATCTGTACATCACACCAAAAAGAGGGACAACTGAGGAGGAAATGGGGACAGGGGGATTTGGTCCCAAATGAGGGGGAAAGTTAGGAGGTATGTTTTCAATTTCTTTTGTATAACTGGGGCAGGGACGCGAGGTGGTAGGAGATCTCCCTAACATAAGATGCAGACAGAACACAGTGTTTGAATGTTTTCTTACCCTTTAAAGTAATTTCTGGGGCAAGTTTTACATTTTGAAATACTTGCTCTTCCAAAATGTTGTCATTAAATTAAATATTGAAGTTTGGAAATAACTTTCCAGGGGGACCTCAGTATTCCACTTCAATCACTCAGCCTGCTTGCATAATGTACACCTGTCAAAATGTAGAATGTAGCAATACCAGAGCTGACATTCCTGATCTGTTGTAGAAGGGGAATGCTCTAAGCTCATTTTCTTCATCCTTTTATTACTAATAACTAAGGGGGTTATTCACAAAGCTGCCGAGGGCAGCCGTCTGAATAACCGACCCGAAGTGACTTCAGGCTTGTACGGCTGATTTCAGCCGTACACCGACTAAAAATAGCCATACATCAGAGGGAGTTCAGTCACGTCAGGCTTGTACGACTGATTTCAGCCGTACACCGACTGAAAACAACCGTACATCAGAGGGAGTTTGACTCAGCTGATGTCATTCGGCTCGGCTATTCTGCTCGATTCCTCTGTGGTACCGAGCAGAATAGAAAAACTGTAATTTTTTTGGGCTGAGCTAGCAGTGACAGCTAGCTCCGCCCAACTGTTTTCTATTGGCCGGGACCAGCTGTCATTACAATGAGAGCTTATCTGAGCCGGCAGTGATATGAAAGCTGGCTCCGCTAAGCTCTTATCGTAATGACAGAACAGCGTCCCTGGTTATGATGAGCGCTTAGCAGAGCCGGCTTTCATATCACCGCCGGCTCCGACAAGCTCTCATGACATTTCAGCATCCCCTGGTCACTGGGTAACCAGGGGACGCTGAACTGTCATTACGCACTGAGAACTCAGCGGAGCCCCTGTGATGTCACAGCGGCTCTGCTGGGTTCTCAATGTACTGACAGATCAGCGTCCCCTGGTTACCTGGTAAACAGGGGACGCTGTCTCTACATGCAAGTGGAGCCAGCCATGAGATGACTTCTGGCTCCGCCCAGCTGTCAGTAGCATGCTGTCTGCCAGCCAATGGCCGTCCGTTCGGCCAGCTTCACCTTTCACCTCGGCTCTGTCGAGCCGAAGCATATGCCTTCAGCTCGACTGAGCCGCTCGGCCGACTGCGGGAGCTGTAGGTCTATAGTGAATAGCTCGTAGAGCAGCCCTTCGTTTCTACTGAACCGAAGGGGTCCTGGGGCTGAAGCTAGCCAAAGGATCAGCCGAAGCTACGGCTAGATCATGCTTTGTGAATAGACCCCTAAGTCACAGAACCAAAACAGACATGTTCAAATCAGCGGTCTAACATCTGTTATACAGATGCTTGTTTCAGGTCCGTGACTTACCTATACTGAAATGGAAAGAAGTAAAATAAAAGTGATGGACCCACAAGGTTTGTCTCATTGGCCAATTAGGATTAGACATGTGTGCTTCGTTTCGGAAAGATTCGTTATTCGGATGAATTTTTGGAAATTCATACATTCGGATGCATCCGAATTTCCGAATGACAGAAATAACTAATGCAAACGAATATGAATTTCAGATAATGAAAATTTTGGATGTATCCAAATTTCTTTACCGAATTAAGTTTTATTGTGTTAACCATCTACTTAAAAAAAAAAAAATCCGAATTTTCGTTAGCAGGTTAGCAGTAGTATATACAAATTTTCCTATTGGACGCTTTTTTTTTTTTGCAGCAAAGTGACATTAGACAGTCCACAGAAGAAAAAAAAAAAAGCATGAGGTTCCCCCCCAAATGATACCAGACCCTTTAGGTCTGGTAGGTATTTTAAGGGGGACCACAGTTCGCCGTTTAGACTGCATTCACACCAGCGGCTGCACTTACACAGTGCTAATGCATCGTTTCTGGCATGCCCCTTTAAATTGTTTGTCCCCATTAGAGTGCCCCTTTACATTGTTTTTCCCCATCACAATGCCCCCTTGTATTGCTTGTTCTTATTAGCGTGCTCCCCAACATTGCTTTTTCCCATAAGAGTGCCCCTTTGTATTGCCCCAAAGTGTCCCCATAAGAGCTCCCCTTTAGATTGCCCCAGAGTTTCCCCATCGGAGTGCCCCCTTACATTTGCTGTCCCCATCAAAGTGGCCCCTTACATTAGCTGCCCCCATCAGAGTGCCTCCTTACACTAGCTGCCCCCTTCAGAGTGCCCCCTTAAACTAGCTGCCCCCATCAGAGTGCCCCTGATGGGTACAACCAATGATGATGGGGGAAAACAATGTAAAAGGGCACTCTGGTAGGGACAAACAATGTAAACGGGCAGGGTGATGGGAAAAACATTGTACTCTGGTGAGGAAAAACAATGTAAGGGGCACACCGGAATCGATGCATCAGCTCTGTGTCTGGGAAAACACACCGGAAGCTTATGTTGCAGTGCAGCTGTTGGTGTGAATGCAGCCTAAATGGTCCAGAAACAGACTGAGTGGCTGTTCTGCGCCAACCGCTATTCGGACATCGGCTCGATGAGAATTTTGCTCTCCGGACCTTCTTTAATTTGTATTCACTACCTCCGCTTTAAAACATTTCTAGCCAAAGTGAAATTCTGAAAAATGAAAAATGCTAATTATTAGCACATCTCTTGGTGATTCATTTTTCATTTCCACAGTGTTAAATTACACTGGTAGTATTAGGGCAGAACAAACAGGGCTACACAACAGAATTTGCTGAGACTAATAAAAATAGCTCGCTCCCCGCAGCCTGACTCATACAAGGCAAAGACGGAGATGCTTAGTGCAAAATGTTCTCACAATCATAACTCAATTGCCTCTTCTGGAAGAGCACAGGAAAAAAATTACCCAGCTGAACTTGTTTATAATGCCTGACGTGATTTGTCTTTGACAAAGTAGCTGACGTATTCCTATAGGATTTGTTTATTAGATTTAATTGTAAGATAATGAACAATAGAGGACAAAGCAATGAACTTATGATCGCAGTGGCTCAGCCACATAATCAAGCGGGGTTTATGCACATATTTTACTTTAGATTTACTTTAGTTTTTAACCAATTTAATCCAAAGTAAAACTGCAGGATATTGCATTTTGCATTTAAGCACAGCTCTGCTCGAATTCATTTTTTTGACTAATAGGCAAACGTCTGTGTTTTACCTGCTTTGCCTGTAATGCAAACACATCTCATTAGGAGTTGCTGCGTTCAAAGAAACCCAATACGAAGCAAGTCAAAATCAGCCATAGAACTGTCATCCATACTAGACCATTGACGTACATGGATATCTGCTGACCTGCATATGACTTGTTGTTTAAAGGATTACAGCTGTGCATTAGTACATTCTCTAAATAAAAAATCCATGCCAAATGTTTTTGGATACATTTTTTTTCCTAATGTTAGAAATAAAAGAATTAAAAGTAAAAAAAAAAGTTTGCTCAATATGCTCAAAGAGAGACTAGTTAAATCTTCCAAAAATGCATTCGAGTACCCTATTAAGAAATTATTTGGGATAACTATTTGGGTATCACTCGGCTTTAGATCCTAAAATAATTTCTAAGCCCCGGTGTAGACCTGAGCGATTTTGCATCCCGGGAGATCACGGTCCTGCACAATGCAAACAGCCATTGTCACGCGGCCCCATTGATTTTAATGGGGTGACATCCATGCGGCAATCGCAGAAAAAAAGGTAATTTTTTTGCGATACACGACACGCAGCTGCTGGTGTTCGGATGCACGGGGCGGAATCGCGGTGGGAAACCGCGCGATCCACCCGGCACAACTGGTGTGCCATTAGAAAATAATGGCACGCACAGCGTGACCGGCTGTGCTGGGAGACTCTGTGACCACGCGGTCAAGAGTCGTCTAGGTGTGCACCGGCCCTGAATTTGTACTGACACTGTCCTTCCTTCTGGAGGGTGGCTACTTTGGTTCCCCATGGTCCCTGTGTGTGTTTTAAAGTAGCCATGGCTCCAAGCTCACTCCCGTGATGGACTACAATTTCACGTTTTGTTAGCTAATTTGTATTTAGACTGTAGTCCATCATGGGAGTGAGCTTGGACACACACAGGAACCATGGGGAACAAAAGAAGCCACCCTCCATACATAAAAATTTTCAACTACCACCATTTTATTCTATAGGGTCTTGGCATTCAGAAAATATATAATGTTGGGGGGTTTTACGTCATTTTCAGGCCTAAAATGTGGAATATAACATGGGTGCAAAAATGGAAAAAAGGGCCTCAGTCATGAAGGGGTTAAGATGTAACTCCTGAGTTTATTTTCACTTTAAACCTCAAAATGTATGAGTTGTTCTTCAGCCTCTTTAAAAGAGCTAGAAGCCTAGAATGGTCAACTGGTCTACACCTTGTAGAACACCAAACTGCCATCCAGCAGCAAAATCAGTTTCAAACTGTGAGGTTGTCTGCTGCCCTAGGAAGCTCTTTAATACAAGCTCTGTCTCTTGTATCATGCGATTGTTTTAGGTAAATCGAATGCTAGAATGCTCTATTTATGTAGGACTTCTATGTAGCTGTACTGATGAAGCTACAAGAGGAAGGAGAAATGGTTTTATGTTTCTTAAACTATAAAGAGCCTTCTGACTCCTCTCAGCACCCCCTGCATCCCATTTACCTACATTAAGAATGCAGAAGTGGACAGAAGAGGGAAAGTGATCAATCACAGTTGTAAATGTTGAGGCTTGGTGCAGCCCATATGACCCAGCTGCTGTAGACACTGGCCTCCAAGCTTTGGTAAACAGATATCTGCTTTGAGGAAAACCATCTGGGCAGGTTGCTTGTGTTTGTTGTATTCAATACATTTTCACTGGGGTGGAAATTTGTAATTCACATTCTGTCCTCCCGTGCTACATCCCCCACAATGTATTGCATAGGGTTTTATTTACCCATACCTTTTCCGGATGTCTTCAGGCTGGTCATGTGCCATGCAGGGTCCTCTTCTTCTCCAGCAGTATGTGAGTGCAGGACACCATGGTAATGCAGGTCCACAATGCACTGCACTCACATGATGTCCTCAGTCTTCTGGGTGGAATGATGTTAGTCATCACACAACTTGTTTTTTTTTTTTTTGTCACAACCTTTTGTCACAGGGACAGCAATTGGCATCAAATCTCCCCAACAGATCACAGACAGAAATAAAAAAAATTGGCAAAACTATTTACTCCACCCATTACAAAAATACAAGCTTTGGCTGGGATTGGGCTTTAACGGGCTGTGTTTGAAGCATTAAAGAAAGACATGGAGCACAAGGAAAGGAGGGAATTGGGAGGAATGTCAGCATGATAGGGGGAGAAGGGGAGCCAGAAGAAAAAGGGTTAAAATTCACAGGAGGTGGGATTTCAGTAGGTTGTCTACATGTGGATCCGGAGGAACATTCCAGGAGAGAAGAAGACAGGAGACAGACAAGGATTTGCCCTCCCCCCGTCCTGTTGTTGTTTTTGCTTTTGGTGGTTTTTGTTTTATGATTGCTGTGTTCTCATTTTTGTTTTTGTTTTGTTGTTTTGTTTTTGTGTAGTTCGGGTTCATCTTGTCATGGCAGTCTGGTGGCGGTTTGGGGTCCTTGAAGGCTGTATGGATGCCGTGGGTTTAATGACAAGGATTGGGGACCCATCATAGGTATGGTGTTCTTTAAGTGGTGGTTAGTTGGTTGACCATTTGTTTGGGATGTGGAGTGTCTGCGGTTAACCGATATTGGTCCCCGAGGCGGTGGTTTGTGGCTGGGGACCCTATTATTAGTCATCTGAAACCGCAGATACAGGTGATGGGATGGCATTCTGGTTATTTTAAGTGCCTTCAGGGATTCGGAAACCTGGGTTTAGTCTGTATAACTGTGTTAATTGGTTAAGAGAATATTTTGGTTTATTTTGTATTTAATTTTGTATTTTGATATTTTATAAAAAATACAAGTGGCTGCTGTGGCCTTTGGAAATCCATACAAGTCTGGTGTGACCTGTTGGGTAAAACGGGTTGTGGGGGGAGGTCACAGTAAGTTAATGGAGGAGGGGTTTTGGGTGTACAAAGGGGGTCCCTCTGAAAATACCCTTGTCAAGGGTAGCTGGTCATTCCAGGAATGAGATCAGTGCACCATGCAGCCTACATGCCGTGTTTGCGACCTTCTGCACTGCCAAGTGTATGCAGTGACATGGCTCAGGTCAGATACCCATGCACCTAAGGAGGCATCCCAAGACCTACCCATAACAAAACTATGCCAAGAGTTCCTGTCATTTCTCTACATCTAATCCTGATTCCATCTCTGGCTTCCAGAGCTATTTTTTAAAAGAAAAAAATATTAAGCCATTTTCCCACTATGCAAATAATCAGAGTATCTCCAAACATTTCTATGATAGCTAAACAGTATGTGTCAACAGTATAGTTATTTTAATTATCTATGCCTCAGCGAGCTCAAGAAACAGACATAGCATTTACCTTCTTTCTTATTTTCTTGGCTTATAATATTGGACTGAAATAACCTGGAGCTCCTTTATCAGACGAGTCCTAGAATGCGGCCTGTAATTTGCTTATGCGACACGAATACTTAGATCTTCTATATGTTTATGTGCAGTGAAGGATAGCAAATCTGAGAAAAAAATAACATCTTCAAGGAAGACAAAATACTAAAACAGCTTTTTTTGTATTTTTAATAGTCAAATAGAAAAGCATTTGGTGTGCGGTTTAGCTAAGCAATCTGCAGTCACAACTCTTTGGTAAATTATCTTTGTTTCTCCTCAAATTCATTTGCCATGTTCTGTCAAAATTAACGTTATTAGTTCTTTTTAAAATTTGCATCTTAAAATGAATTAAAAGATAACTAATAAAAAAAAAAAAAAAAATAGCTCTCCCTGCAAAAAAGAAAAAGAATTCTCATCAGTTCCCGCTGCTGATTTTCACTCCGTTGAAAAGCTAAGAACTTGCTGAAGAATATCTAACACTTCTGTGAGTTTGGAGGTTTGGTCCCCCTCTGGTTTCTTCTACTGGCCCCTACGCCACTGGAGGCTGGCGGAAGCAAACCATAGAGAAGAGGGTGACCGTGCCCAGGCATTCAACACACCTGAAAGTGTGAAAGTGTGTCAGATACTGAAGATCTTTCTGCATGCTTACCTCTTTCATTTATTTCTGCTTTCCTAGTATCTCCCATTGCAGAAGCACTATGCTAGGAAATGAGTACTCTGTTTTTTTCATTACTCCTTCCCAGCTCCACCCACTCACATCCCCATCCAGCTCTCTACTTTGCCAGACCGCTGCAGCTGAGTGGGAGAAATGCTGGAAGGACCGGTCTAACAGCAAGCCGGCTACAAGAATAGGGTGAGTATAATTTTGTTATTTTCCTCCCTAGACAGAAACGAGCAGTTAACCTTTGCAGTGCGGGGGTAGCCCCAATGCCATTGTTAAGAATATTTTTTCCAGTTCTGTTTTAAGGAGATCTAAAGGCACCAGCTTCACATTTAGTATTGTGAAAATAAATAAAAAAACTTTGTTTAAAAACTAGGGATGCAACGAATACTTCCCATTCATTCATAATTGAGGATATAGTCAACATACTATGTCCTCAATCACCTACAAACACTCAGCGATCACTGAGTGTTTGTACCCGCTGTCCTTTCTGACAGCTGTCACAGGAGGCTGTGCAAGCGGTGCAGGGAGGAGACAGTGCTGACTGTCTCCGCTCACACACTGCTCTGCCAGACTGTGACAGGAGGCTGAGCACTGTGAGAGGAGAGATGCCGGCCGCTCACAGCTGCAGCGGTTTAAGGTTCAATGAGTCATCACGTCCAATACACTGTGTATAAGACATGAGGACGTCGAGGGAAATACCATCGATGCAGCAGAATCAGAGACAAGCTGGAAGTAGTGCTGTGACAGCTGGCCAGCTTTGGGGTTCAGGTGAGCATAACTTTTTTATTTTAGTCCCTAGATTAAAACGAGCAGTTAACCTTTGCTGTGTGGGTGTAGCCCCACTGATGACAATGATGGAAAGGCTTGTCTTCTCTTAACTTGTGACCCACAGACATCTCCTCTTTGGCTTGGCTAATAAAGAAGTGTGGTGTATGAAGGCTGAAATATTTTTCCTCTTCTTAATAAAAAAGGAATAATCTGACAAAGAGGAACTTCACCGATATCTTAAAAATTACAAGCCACCTTTAGAAATGTTTAGTAATGGCAATCTACAAGCAGATACTTCTAGATAATGAAAGGCTTTTATTCTTTGCATACCTTATTTTGGTTTTCTTCCCTATTCTTCACATGGTGGCCATTTTTGCTAAGGGCGGATTAATCCATCTCCCTTTACTTCCTGGAACTCTGAGCCTGCCTTCTGGATGTGACAGTACACACCATCTGAGGGGCAATGCATTTCCCCAAGATCTGGTGAGATTTTGCTGTTTACAGATGAGATTTCCCAGGAAGGCACTGGTGATGTTCCCAGGATGCATCTGTGAGGCCAGGGCTACATCACCAGTGACTTACTTAACCAGGAAGTGGAAAAACAGTAATTATAAGTAAGAGTAAAAAAATGTTTGTTTAACTAATGAATATAAGATGATTTCATATCAGCACGAGGAGCTGCCTTATGATGTAATTTTAAATGAAAGGGGGAAAGGTCCATTGTTTCAAGATGACAATACAAGCTGACAGAAAAAGTGACGGCCCCCATTTTCTGACATCACTGCTGAAACTCCTGTTTTGGATCCATGGGGGACTCTTCCACTGCACAGGCAATAGCAAGTGTCCAAATCACATAGGCAGTGATGTATACACCTGAAGAAGGATCACA
This sequence comes from Nanorana parkeri, assembly GCF_000935625.1. Taxonomy (NCBI): domain Eukaryota; kingdom Metazoa; phylum Chordata; class Amphibia; order Anura; family Dicroglossidae; genus Nanorana; species Nanorana parkeri. The sequence goes on along the minus strand of NW_017306284.1, from coordinate 2,954,321 downwards.
AGTCTTGTACAAGGAAGAGAGATGACCGGAATGATGCGCGACTGTCGATTTAAATGAGTAAAAGGGGCATTTAGATATATATTTTTTCTATAGGAGCAATTAAATAGAGGGAGGTAGGGGAGGGGGATTGTGGTGCATAAGGTAGACTGGAGTGGGCTATAAGCAAAGATTTTCCTGCGCCGGAAAACCACACACAACAGTAGTTGTTAAATAAGTGCAGCAAAAACACATTTTTTAAGACCTTTATAGAAGATAAAAACATATCAGGAGAACACAGGAACAATGAAACTAGTATTCTGAGTAGAAGAACTTTTATTAAAATATCATAAAAGCATTAGATAAGAATGAATGAATCCTGAAAAGAAAGATACAGACCACAGTGACTAATGACCTGCCTCACAGCCATGTCATACTAGGTTGGAGCTGTACGTACAAAGTCCTATGGATGAAATAATGGATTCAAGGAAAGGAAAGCAAGGACACATCCCACACAAAGGCAATCACCGGAAGAATGAAAGAATGACATAAAAAAAATGTTTCACAGCACAGGTTGATGTGCGTCGTGACATTACAATAGCCCTTCAGAAGAGTTATTTAACCCCTTTAGTGCAAGAGGGGACTTACAGTAGACATGGGAAATCTGTGACTCATAAACTGGACAATGTCAGTCCCAGAACATCCTGCTGACTAGCCACATTGGAAGTTTTAGCTCTTCAGCTACACCGATCAGCCATAACATTATAACCACTAAGAGATGAAGTGAATAACATTGATAATCTTGTTACAATGGGACCTGAAAGTGGGTTGAATATATTAGGCAGCAAGTGAACATTTTGTCCCTGAAGGTGATGTGTTGGAAGCAGAATAAAGGATCTGAGCAACATTGACAAGGGCCAAATTGTGATGACTGGACTGGCTCAGAGCAACTTCAAAACTGCAGCTCTTGTGGGATGTTCTCGGTCTGCAGGGGGTCAGGACCTACCAAACGTGGTCCAAGGTAGGAGAACCGGTGAACCAGCAACAGGGTCATGGGCTGCTAAGGTTCACTGATGCAAGTGAGGAGCACAGGAAGCCCCACCTCGCAACTTACAGGATCTGCTTCTAACGGCTTGGTGCCAGATACCACAACATCTCTTCAGAGGCCTAGGGGAGTCCATGCCTCTATGGGTCAGGGATGTTTTGGTGGCAAAAAAGGACCTTCTAAATATTAGGCAGGTGATCATAATGTTGTGGCTGATCAGTTTTCTGTAACTAAGTTTAAGAGGTCATAAAGAGGAGTTTAATATATTTTGGTTTTCTATGGTTTTGTCAAGAAAAGCCATTTTAAAAGGTAAACTCCAGGCAAGCAGCCAACAGACATTTTCAATTTATATAAAGTATGTGAACTGGTGTTTTCCTTGCTACAGGATTGTCTTTTCGGCTAGCCTCACGATACAGCCTCTACTGAACATATATTGTACATTTGTTGCTTTTATTGATTTTAATGAACATATAGCTGCATTAATTGGTGTTTCGACATCTGCCTGGAGTTTAGCTTTTAGGTTGTGTAGGATGTCTGAAGCAGTGGAAAAGTGACAAAGGCTTGTGCCCTGTCACACTTGAGATACAGTCGCTGAAAACAACCTGCAAGCAACAGGATCAATGTACAGGGGAGAGAAATACTCACCTGCTTGCATGGAAGTTGTCCCTGCACTTTTTGCTGTCTGAGGCCGGGGGTTGCATGGTCCTGCCAAGTTCACTGACGTCACTAGTTGCCAGGATCTGGGCAGGATGCCAGCCAGAGTGTCCTGCTCAGCTCCTGGCAACCAGTGACACCAGTTAGAATGTCACAGGTTGCTAAGAACTCTTAGCAACCTGGGACGCTCTGGCCCACTTGACCCATTGAGATGCTGGCTGAGGCAACTGCCTCCGGCTGCCACATTATAGGGATGACCCTGTTCTATGGTATTGGTTCCTAGCCAGATGAGCAAGATTTTAATAAGTTGATGGGCAGTGACATTTGGCAACGTTTCTGTCAGCTAGGAGTGACACTAATGATGCAAGAATTTCCTCTGCTCTTTTGAGCAATCCTGTCACTGGTTATAACCCACCAGCAACAGGGCAGCTAAAAAGTATCATAAGTGTGCCATGGCCCTTAGCAAAATATTAGGGAGCAAAAACCTGTCCTTGTTTTAATTGTACCTTATATTTTTTCTGTTAAAGGCTAAAATACGTGGGTTTCTAGCTATACACTTGCTGATCTGATGCTGTTTGAAGGACTCATTGAACCATACAAGAACTGTTCCTTCTGTTTGCAGTAAAAGACAATGTCCTGTAGAATTGCATCAGCTTGTTCAGTAACTTGCACACTGCTTAAGCTGTACAGCTGAAATCACAGTGTTAAAGAGTTATAGCAAAACACCAATGTACACTTGCACAGTCAGGGGGTACCCTGCCCAGGTTTCTCTGGATTAGTGTAGTCTCAACCTTTTTTCAGTCACAGTACCCTTTAAAATTATGAAAAATCTTGAGGCACCGCCCCTAAAATGTAAAAATCATAATTTAAACGTGTAAAAACTGACTTGTGACCGCTCTAAAATCCCTTTAAGACCATTATCCCAGATATGGGCCTGGTATGGATTTGAAGGGAGGATTCCACACAAAACAGTGGTTCCCCCTTTACACCAGAATCCCTCCTTCAAATCTGGATCCTCCTCACATCAGAGACCCCTTTCATATCAGAGTCCTTCCCTTTCACATCAGAGTTTTCACTTCACTTCAGGAGGCCCCTTCACATCAGAATCCCCCCCCTTACATCAGAAGCCCCCCCCCCTCCCCACTTTCACATCAAGAGCCTTCTTCACATTAGAAGCCCCCCCCCCTCCCCACTTTCACATCAAGAGCCTTCTTCACATTAGAAGCCCCCCCCCCTCCCCACTTTCACATCAAGAGCCTTCTTCACATTAGAAGCCCCCACCCCCTTCACATCGCAAATACTCATCACATCAGAAGTCCCCCTTCAAATCAGAAGCCCCCCTTTCCCATCAGAATCTTCAATTCATATCAGAGTCCCTGCCTTTCTCATCAGAGTTTTCCCTTCACATCAGGAGCCCCCTTCACATCAGAAACCTGGTTGAGAAAGGTTTATCTAGATCATGCATCTCCAGGATCAACCACAGCTTATATATTGGATGTAGTTAACCTGCAGATGCAAGACTTGGATGAAAGAGGACCATCCAAGAGGAATCACTGCTGGGCAACCACAAAGATTTATTAGAATGTTGAAAAATGATTGTGTATGATAACGAGCCCTTCAAATACTTGACTGTTGCCAATATTGAGCCATGTCTGGTCATCCCCACCATGCACCCAGCCTATAGGTGTACCTATAAGGTATAGACAATTGACGAGTACATGGGCTAAACCCAGTATTTAAAGTACAGAGATATCTACCTGGATATCAAACAGCAAGGAAAGAAGATCCATGTGTTTGATGGCGACATTGGTGCAATTATGTGTTTGTTGTACAATCACTTTTTTTGTCTTTCTAGGGTATACACGCTTATATTTTCTTTGTTCCACCTGCGGGCTGAATAAGGCAAATATAACAGATTCCTCCATCAACGCTTGTGAGCATTGATGGACGAATCCCCTGCTGCTTGCATTGTATTCTGACAGTGGCCGGCCCGAATGGAGCTAGCAGCTGGAATTTCATTAAGGTCAAATTTAGGCATCACCATGGATGTCCAAATTTGTTGAAGATTAGATTGCCCAAAGTCAAAAAGTACTGTTGGTTGGTTTGATCTAAGGCCAGCTTAAGGGACAGATTTGTGGGGGAGTATACCGAAGATCTGTGCATGTGTAGCCAGTAATAAAGAGAATTTCATCAGAAAAGGCAAGTAAACAGATGGGGTGGAGGGTAAATTGTGCTAAAAAGTTAGCTTAGGTGAGCGGGGGGGGGAGTTTAGCTTAATTGGGTGGTTTCATTAAAGGTGGAGCTGTACTTTAGGCAATGTAAAAAAGGGAATAAATATTTATAGGTAAATAATATACCGCAGTCAGTAAGGATAGGTACAGGGGTAGAACAATAAAAGTGGCCTGTGAGGGCATATCACTATAATGTGACTTTGTAGATAATAAATTCTCTTCTTAAATCACCATGGGGAAAATGGAAATATGATTACTTATATTATTGGTCCCTATAGACTCGACTTGTGAACTACTGATGTTGACTTTCATCGTTAATGCAAAGGCAACATGTCTAGACAGGTCCATCTTGAAGTGACTTCTGCATTACCCTTCCCCCAACCTTCTCTTAGACTTAGAACTCTTATAAGCACATGACGGTTTGAGAGTTGCAGATAGGAGGTGTTACGATGAGTTTCCTGTATGCAGAAACATTTGGCTTAGCATCTAGCGATTCAAGGTTGCCACTTATTGCATGCAGAATCCAAGCCATTGAAAAACACACAGCCACTTACAGGAGTAGTAAAATCACAACACAAAGCTCTCCTTTTCAACCCTTGAAACCAAAAAGGCAACAAAATCAAAAATAAATATAGTAAAAACATAAAACGACTTGCACCACTCTTTTGGTTATCAGGCAAGTGTTATAAGACACGGTAAAGCAGAATATATAAATAAGATTTATTAAAGGAAGAAGTCTCAGATGCTTTATGTTTTTCATATTGATAGCATAATTCTGAGTATCATCCTTCGCTCACTGAAGGATGCTCTACACTAGAAAGATCTATAATAGCCTATTAATATGCAGCGTGCCACAGGTTGTCTATGATTGTAGACATATCCTGTCATACTCCCATCTTCTCATTGCCAATGAAGGCTTTTGCTTCAAGGCCTATTTTCCTGTCTTAGCAGCAGTAAATATGCTTGCAGAAGAGCCCAAAACACTTCTGTAAAATAATGTGTTAATTCTTTGCAGAATCTCTTCTCCCAATGGCTTTCAGCCCTTCAAAGAAAGTGCTCAAACGATTCCTAAAGTGTCCCTCTGGGGTTCCTCTGATCGGCACTAATTGACGCAGTTCTCTGTAATGCGCCCGTCGGCATCCATCTGCCTTATGTTTTTTGATAAGTTGATTGTCACTTCTTTCTTAGGGATTCGTTTGCTGTCCCTTTTGGCCTGCAGAAAAGAATAACATGGTTTTATAATCAGCCAGACTGGAGATAATACATGCATTACATGCATAATAGACTGCAGAACACAGGCAGAATGTTGGCTTAGTGGCTAGAATTCTGGCATTGCAGTATGGGAGCAATGACTTCAACTGGTAGTTTATGATGGGCAGGTGTATAAGAAGAAACTTGGACTGTGGGTATAGTGCAGAAATGATACAGGATGGAGGGTTTATTATGTAAAATTGAAATCAAGGCAAACAACTAAACACACAGATGAAATACATAGCTATATGGAAGCTGTCCTATATCTGCCAATTCTTAGTTTTGCCACATGGCACAGTAAATAAGGTTGACACCACTTTCTATCTTACAATTAGAGAATATACTGCTGAGACTCCCCCGCCCCCAGACAGTTGACTAGCCATTGAAGGGACAGCAGAAGACAAATGAGGTCATCTCTCTGCTCATAAGCTTTCTTCTATCAGCTTGTTCCTTGTCAGATAATCTGCATGAGCACACTTGATTGGCATCTAGTGCTCCCCTTTCCTCTTCCGTTGCGAGTGTTACTTTACAGCAGAATAAATTATTCTGATACCGAGTCAAATTCAGGTACTTACATTATTTTCATTTTAAAAAATTACATATTTACATAGTAGACATGGTTGAAAGACACAGGTCCATCAAATTGAACCTCTGTGTGTGAGTTTATGTGTCTGATCCAGAGGAAGGCAAAAACCCCCGAAAAAGCATAGGCCAATTTTCTGTAAGAGGGTTAAAAAAAAATCCTTCCTGATCCCATACTGGCGATCGGATAAATGCCTGGACCAATCTGCCATTGACTTTAAGAATTCCCATATACTGACTGAGAAAGGTATCATTGACTGGACTGGAACATTTATCAACACAGCTAATACCACTTCCACATTTTAACTGCTCTAGCAGTAAAGAACTTGTTTCTTAGTTAAACATTTTCACCCAAACTTAAATAGTCACCATGTATCTTCTTCAGGTACCTGAAAAGGTTAGTACAGTTTATATAGAAACCTTTGATACATGTATACATTGTGATCCTAATTAGGTAATAAAATTAAATCTTTGTAATTGTTTCTCATAACTGAGGTCCTCCAAACCCTAATTAATGTAGTTGCCCTTTTCAGAACTCTTTCTAGTTCAAGGACATCGTTTCTGTGGATTGGCGACCAGAATACATTGAATGATTTATTAATAAATACAGAGCTGCAATATGTCTTTTATAGCCTGAAGTTCAGCTAGCATGTTCAGAGGTATTAAATAAAAAATATAATATGCAGTAATGAGATTTTAAAGGGTCAATCAACCTCAACGGTTTAGCTTATATGTGGAAACCTAGTGGACTGAATCATCCACTTGTCTCTCTGAGACTCCAGCAAGATCTCCCTTCCATGAATCCTGTTTTTTTATTGACCTAATTGGAATCTCATTGCAACATGGAAGGGGTATCTACACCACTTCTGCTCCATTCTACATACTAGGTTCACACCATTTTCCGGACCAGATCTGGACCAGATGTGGAACGCAGTACATTGCATTTTGCCGTGTTTTTACTGCGGTTTTGCCCCCCCCCCCAAAATGATTTCCAGTGCATATGTATGCGTTTTTGATGTGTTTTTATGTGTTCTAGGGCATTCCAGGCCAGACAAAATGAGACGTGTAGTATTTTTCTGGTCTGGTCTGGAATGTACTGCGCTGGTGTGAACAGAGGCCAGAAATAGCATAGGGATACATTAGGATGCATTTTGGGTCCGGAAACAATCTGGTCTGGTCTGGAGATGATTCGGACATGGTGTGAATGGACCCTTAAATACACTAAATCTCCATCAGGAAGAGTGGAATCCACTCATTTTACCACAGCAGCTGTGCAGACCTGGTAACTTAATTGTGGAGTTCTAACCATCCCTGAGAAATTGGTATGGGCCTTGCATGAAAATGTACAGTCCCCTTACCTTGCACCTTTCTGCCATCTATAAAATCTACAGCTGAAAGCAATAATAAAAAACATAAGAAAAAAATAAAACATAACTTACAATCGGCTTGGAGCACGCTCACGTTGATTAGAGTGACATCACTAGGTGGGATCCTTGAAAAGCTGGGCATTAAATCCCAGAAAAATGCACTCTTGTACAGTACTAGCTTTTATGTAAGCTTATCTTCCATTAAGGCGTGGGGGCTGCAAGGTAAGGGGACTGGACATTTTCATGCAAGGCTTGTTTTCATTTTCCACCACCTAACAAGAACTGAAACAGCAATTTTAGCTACACTGACATTTTAATCTTCTGTTTATGCGTTTAGAAAGCTAGTAATTAAGCTCACAATGGATTGTCCTATGATGTTTACTGCCTAAATACAGGCAAAATGTTCAAATTCGGCACCAGCAAAGAATTTCTAGTTTGTTTGTATCTAGCATGTATACAAACTCACATTTGCTGTGTTGAATAATCCCTAATGCTTCTCCAATTCAGTAGTGATTCCATAGGCATGTATGGATTATTTTGATAAACTGATTATACATATACTGTATACAGTGTGCACATATACACAGTATATATGCATACTGAGTTCTCAAAACTATTAACTGTGACTAGAATTGTCATGTTCTTACTGAAGTCTTTGGGTAATGTCCGGACACACAAAAAAAGATCAGAAGGGCCCCTGATGGAGTAAAAAACCTGAAATAAGTTCCAAATATTTTCCACTGCATTAAAAAAAACATTTGAGTTGAAATTGGGCTTTATGTTTACCTCTAGTGATTATTTTTAAAAATATGCTAAAGCACTGAATTTCCAAAACCTAGCCCCTCCCAACATTTCTCTTACTGATAGTAGGATTGCCTTTCACAGTGTTGGGCCAATAAATAGATGCATGAGACAGAAGGGTAGAGTCAGAGCCAGTAGACTGAAATGCTGGTTGGTTCTTGGATATTCAGGGTGTCAGGGCCAATATATCAAGGGAAGATGCTGCATGCTGACACTTGAAGCTGCCTACTATTCATTTTGAAATAAAAATGCCCACAGATTTGCTTTAGTGAAACTACATGAATCTCTGTAGGTGAATAGGTGAATAGAAAAGAAAAGAAATGGAGACGAATTGGGGTGCTCTTGAACACACCTCCTCATCTTATTTGAAGCCCAGTACTTGGTGAGCATTTATTGGTCTTATTTTCAAGTCTTTAGCATCTACATGGATTTCTGTACAGCATGATTGCTGCCTGTTGAGTCTTTTCTGTACATTCACCAACATAATAAAATAACTAATATCCAATGAAGTCAATGCTGTCCCAAAATGTGCCATTGGAGCCCACAAAAGCAGATAATTGTGGCCTGCAGTCAGCATGTTCTTCCCAATGCCTAGTAGCTGTTTCTAGAATATTTTCACACACAGAAAATTGCCACATTATAGATATGAGATGATCATACACATGAGAAGATCATTGCCATATCATAGATATGAGATGATCATAGACATGAGAAGATCATTGCCATATCATAGATATGATATGATCATAGACATGAGAAGATCATTGCCATAACATAGATAAGAGATGACCATAGACATGAGATGATCATTGCCATACCATAGATATGAGATGATCATAGACATGAGAAGATCATTGCCATACCACCGATATGAGATGATCATAGACATGAGAAGATCATTGCCATATCATAGATAAGAGATGATCATAGACATGGGAAGATCATTGCCATATCATAGATATGAGATGATCATAGACATGAGAAGATCATTGCCATATCATAGATAAGAAATGATCATAGACATGAGAGGATAATTGCCATACCATAGATAAGAGATGATCATAGATATGAGAAGATCATTGCCATATCATAGATAAGAGATGATCATAGATATGAGAAGATCATTGCCATATCATAGATAAGAGATGATCGTAGACATGAGAAGATCATTGCTATACCTTAGATAAGAGATGATCATAGATATGAGAAGATCATTGCCATATCATAGATAAGAGATGATCGTAGACATGAGAAGATCATTGCTATACCTTAGATAAGAGATGATCATAGATATGAGAAGATCATTGCCATATCATAGATAAGAGATGATCGTAGACATGAGAAGATCATTGCTATACCTTAGATAAGAGATGATCATAGATATGAGAAGATCATTGCCATATCATAGATAAGAGATGATCGTAGACATGAGAAGATCATTGCTATACCTTAGATAAGAGATGATCATAGACATGAGATGATCATTGTCATACCATAGATAAGAGATGATCGTAGACATGAGAAGATCAATGCCATAGCATAGATATGAGAGGATCATGGACATGAGAAGATCATTGCTATACCTTAGATAAGAGATGATCATAGACATGAGAAGATCATTGCTTTGATAAAGGAGTTATTGTATGTCTCTGGGCATTCTGTGACCTCTGCAGACACCCCCTTGCTGATTAAAGCTTAATCTCCCCTGCTGTGCTATTTTATTCTAACAACCAATGCCTGCAGCTGTCAGAGTACCTCAATCAGCTGCAGTCACTGTTCGGTTGCCAGTTTTCGGCCTGGCTCCTTTGACAAAAGTTAATTGAAAAACTGACTTTTGTTGATCAGAGTAGTGCCAACAGAGCAACCCACCACTCACATTATGGCAAGCAGTCAGCAGGACTCAGGGGAAGAAACAATCATTTAGGATGTTTATTTAAGCTAACCATTATTGCTCTGACAAAAACATGAATACTTGGGTGATATGCCATGCATGTTGGAATGATCAATAATTGAGTAGACAGAATTTCTAGCTGCTTTATCATGTCTAAGAGCACAATACCTAGTTAATTGTAACTTCAAAGCTCATGACTTTGGATAAGAGCTTTGGCGACTAAAATAGGTTATCTTACTGCTAATGGACTGTGTTTGAAGAAAATTACTATAACCAATATAATTATGTTAATTTCAGTGGAAATGCAGAACTTGACACATACTGGACCGGATGCAGGCTCTGCTTGGTTATAAAATCATACAAGCTCATTAAATAGACATTATCATAAAAGCACAATTTTCCATATTTTTCTCACATGCTGCAATATAGAGACCAGTTCCAGATACGTGTCTCATACCAATTTAGCGTCTGTCACCCTTTGGTTGGCAGAGCGTGAAATTAAGTATGAAACACTGAACCTGGAGATAATTTCATGGAAAAGTGCACGTTTCCTAATTAATTAGGGTGAAATGTGTCAAGGAACAGGCTTTCAAAATGTTCATTAATTGCCATATTCGGGGAATGTATGTTTTGGCTGAACTGAGTACATAAAGTCTGATGCAGAGAATGAAGGGCTAATTTTCACTTTCTTTATGGAACAGATCAAAGTTAAAGGATTTATTCAAAGAAAAGCATGTGATTTTTTTTCTTCCCAATACTGGTGCACTGGTGCATGGAGAGGTTCTCCATGTAAGAGTTATAGTGTATATACCGATAAAAGGGATTTACAACTTTCGTGGGAAATCCCATTCGGGCTCTTAAATTAGAGCTGCAGGATCTTGGTTGTAAGGGGAACTGTTACCATGAATGCCCATTAGATAGTTTCAGAATATACAGCAGTGCTTTCCCTAAGAACAAGTCTCAGCATTCCTGATTTCAGATAAGGGCTTAGACTTTAAAAAATCTTAAATTTAGCTTTAAAATGTATGTATACTGTAGTCAAAAACCTTTTTTTAAGGAACGTTCTGAAAACAATTGTTCTTTTCGAATGAAAGTCTACTGGTGTATGGCCAACTTAAATCTACTTGCTGCATTCAGAATGTAAACTAAATATAATCCCCCTATATAATGGCTGGAACAAGCAAGTGGGCAGGGCTGGACATTTTATTTTTTTCCAATGCTTGGCTTTAAAGTGTCATTAAAGGATAAAAAATGTTTAAAGCAGGTTGTTTTAAAAAAAAACTGTTTGCCTATATCTATTGCTTGATAGCAGTAGATATAGGCAAACAAACGGGGAGGGTTTAGAACCCCTTTAAAGCTACCTGCACAGTTTGTGTATGAAAGGAACATTGTAGACTTCAAACACTGGAGTGATAATAAGAGAACTGGTAGGCTGAGCAGCGGTACCTCTGTAGTCCTGCAGACACTCTTCTGTTTCTGAGACTTTGTTCCTGTGGAGTAGACGGTCGGTTTTCCACATTGCGTTCCTGAACTAGTTTTTTTAAGCCCTTCTTTGCTAGTAGATGAAACCGTAACACACGTTTGGGTGGACTTTCCATCTTCCAAAATTCCTGTAGAGAAAGATAAGTTGAAGAATGAGAAAACAGAATGGTACACTGCACCGATGATGGCCTAATATCTTGAAACAGCTGTATGGAGTTTGGAATAAATGGCTTTAGAATATTAGGCTAAATTTGCACTATGCCACCAGAGGTTTTGAATATGCATTTGGCTCTTGGGTTGTAAAGGAATGACTTGCATGGCTCCACCTACCGTCCTAAAAAAGAACAGAAAAATCCTCTTACTTTTGGGATATGTGGTTGAATGTGACATTCTGTTTTGCCTTCTGTTTTAAAAATTCTCCACTGTTCAGCCTTATGTATGAAAGTGCAGGTAATTATGTTCTAGACTTTGCATACATAGGGCTGGAGTCAGAACTCCTGGTCTGCATACTCATTCCATGTCAGTGACTCAAAAAGTACTAGGCAAAGACCAGCATGGCAGCCTGGCAACTAACATTTTCAGAAGGTGAGGTTAGCAATAACAGTGTAGGTTTTAACTCTATGTTTCCTTTGAAAGCTAGACTCTGGACACACTGAGACCTCACATGTGCAAACAGTATGACTTTGGAATTATGAAGATGGTCCACTGGCATTACGGCTATGTCTGGAAGAAAAACAGGAGCCGCAGACATCTTTTCTGTGTCTGTTTTTTTCAAGACTTATAGGAAACCTGTACTGTGAGAAATATGGAGCGTTCCACTGATGACCTCCTTCAGAAAAGGCTGTCCATGACTTCAATATTTTTTGAGTCACTGACCATAGAAGTTGAGGTCTGGATGGCCAGAGTGAGGTCAGCATTCTTATGCCCCTTGCCCACAGGAATCAAATTATGTACATTCAAGTGTGTTTGGAGCCAATTCCTAAACCCACCTGGAAGCATGTAATAGCAGCCTTCATACTCCATATAGATTTGCTGAAACTTTCAAGTGGTTTGGACTTTATCACCTTCAGGATGAACCTGTTGATATATATCTGGGGAAAGCACACTTCTAAAGGGCTGCGTAATGCCTGTAGAGCTGTAAGTGTTTATCTTCTTACTCTAGAAAGTGCATGCATTCCACTTGACATGTTCAGTATATCTAAGGGCACTATGTAAGAAGAGTTAGTCATTCTGATATTGAATCTAAACAATTTCTGGGGCGAGAAATGAAAAAAACACAGCCAAAACTCATAATGAAAGGTTTTTTTCCCAAGGTCAAACAGTCAACAAGCTCCTCTAGCAAGACAGTAAATATCTAATTAGTTAGAGACAGCAAAGTGCACCTTTTCAAACCTCTCTCTTCACTGGAGAGAAGAGCAAAAAATGTTGCTTAAAGTAAACCGTTCACAAAATTGGGCAATTCAAACACATCATATGATGGTAATGGTGACAGTGGTGATCTTCAAAGAAGAGAATAAGTGGGCAGCACAGTGGCATAGTGGTTAGCCCTTCTGCCTTGCAGCACTGGGGTTCCTCGGCTCAAATCCCAGTCACCTCACTATCTGCAAGGAGTTTGCATGTCCTCCCTGTGCTTGCGTGGGTTTCCTCTGGGTACCCCAGTTTCCTCCCACACTCCAAAGACATGCTGGTAGATTAATTGGCTCTTCTCTAAGTTGGTCCTCTATGTATGCATGTGAGATAGGGACCTTAGATTGTAAGCTCCTTGAGAGTAGGGACTGATGTGAATGTGCAACTATGTAAAGCGCTGCATAAATTGTCGGCGCTATAGTGTATAATGTCGGCAGAGGAGAAATCCGTTAAGATCAGGATTGGTCTCATCTGAAGGAAGGAATATCACAGCTACAAACAGTGTGAGGAAGGAGTTTTACCCTATAAGAAGGGCTTTGAGACCCAAGGGTCTGAACACAGAGGTGAGAGGCTTATCACTGGTGTTTTTTAGGGGCACTTCAGCAAAAAATACACAAGAAATTACAAGAGTGGGCAGAGTGACGCACAACACTTTTTTTTTCTTCTTTTTTTTTGAGAGCTGCCTGCTTTTAATGAATTTATGAACACTTTGTTTCAAATTATGTGTTTTATACACTGACACAGGACGTTTGCTACTTTATTAGTCATTTGGAGTTTTTTTAGATTATCACCTTGTGATTCACACAAACAGTTGACTAGAAGATTTAATTTTGAAAATATTTGAAAAATATGATATATATTTTGTTTCTTTTTCCTCTCACAGTAGTATTGTTCACTATAATATTTGGTTTTTGCACATATTATTTGTTTACTTGTTGGGTGATAGCGCCGCTTCACATATTTGAATGATATATAAATACCTGTAATAAATAAATAAGTACCGTATTTTTCGCTCCATAAGACGCACTTTTTTTCCCCCAAAAGGAGAGGGAAAATGTGCCTGCGTCTTATGGAGCGAATACCTATAACCCGACGCCCGGGACATGCAGTTTCGGGCGCCGGGCGATTAGTTTCTTTTTGTACATTCAGCCCTGCTCCTGACAAGCAGAGCTGAATGTACAGTGGGAGCCGCTGTTCGTTTAATACAAGCGATCTAAGTAGATCCCTTGTATTAAATCGAGCGGCATCGGCATTCGTGTCCACCCCCCACCGAGGTTTTCTGGGTCCCCCGTTCCTCTGGGGGACCGTGACCCGTCACGATCCCCCATAGGAGCTCACCATAGAGCCCGTTGAGCAGACGAAGAACGACGTTCTTTGTCGGCTCTGTGTGATTACTGAGACAGCGCCACCTGTCTCAGCAGTCACTAACTGCAGCTTATGTGACAGAATTTCTGTCATAGAATTTCTGTCACAGAAGCCATGTGTCCTATCGTCCGGAGCGTCTTATAGACCGCAAAATACGGTAGATCTAAAAATACAGGCAGCTATTATGTGCATCGCTCCCACCTGTCCCTCATTTGAAACCAAATCCCTCTGTCCCTCTTTCCTCCTCAGTTGTCCCTCTATTTGGTCTGATGTACATTATCTAGGGCATTGTACCAAAAATGTTATATTGCACTAAAACCTTAATTTTACCTTTTAATTATATTCATCTTATTACATAGCTTATTTGCTATTTTGAAAAGCCGGTATAAAAGAAAAGTAATGGTGAAAAAATAAAACAATTCTGGGTTTAGCCAATCATTTTTGGCACATAAATTCCTAATGGCTTGCATAACTAGGGATGTGGCAGGGTTGTGTCCATTCCGTGAATACATTGTGCTGAAAGGTGTCCCTCTCTCTCATCTGAGAAAGTATGCAAATGTAGACTTTGATTGCAGATGCTGACCATTGCCCCCAAAAACTCTTTTCTAAGGTCTCCTTACCAGTCAAGTGAGGCTACCCATAACATTAAGGGCACATTCACACAACAGCCTGTTGATTGGACAATGCAAAGCAAGATCGCACTGATGAACCGTCATCACTCTGCTTTCTCCTCATGTCAGAATATTTAATGTCATCACATGTGCACTGCAGCTGAGGCTGATTTGCTCCTAGTGTTCCCCTCCCTGTGCAAGGGGTGACAGGAGGCTAATATTAAGACAGATTTAGGTACTTACGTGAGCTGCATTTGAAAATAATATTTTTTTTATATACAGTATACAAAACTGCAATTTTCCTAGCTTTTTATACACTAGCTGGCCAAACAAAAACCTCACATACTCTAATAATTTGTTGGGCTTCCTTTAGCTTTATTATGGCATGCATGTGCCGTGGCATCGTTTCCATAAACTTATGCAATGTCACAAAAAAAGTTTTCCATCCAGAGTGGCATTAATTTTTCACCAAGATCTTGTAGTGATGATGGGAGAGTTGGACCTCTGTGTTAAGTCTTCTCCAGCACATACCAAAGATTCTCAATGGGGTTAAGGTCTGGTCTCTGTAGTGGCCAATCCATGTGTGAAAATTATGTCTCATGCTACCTGAACCAATCTTTTACAATGTGATGAATCCTGGCATTGTCCTGTTGGAATATGCCCAATGTGCCATCAGGGAAGAAAAAATCCATTGATGGAAAAACCTGGTCATTCAGTATATTCCGGTACTCAGCTTTAATGAACATGAATTTGTTTTAAGAAAAAAACAAAAGCTCTGTATCACAAGGGACCATTAAAAACTATTGTGTCCCTTAAGCTGTGCTGGTTATTTTATTTGATATGCCCAATTATACTGGAAACATATCACTGAATACTGTATAAAGATGGTCAGAGAGTTAATTCTCTGTCAACAGTCTCTTTTTAATGAGAGAAGATGTATCACAATGGGGAATTCAGGGATTATCATAAAGAAGACATACAAAATGGAAAAAATTGACAGCAGATTCTTTGAAGATTACACTAATACATGCCATGAGGTGACATCTTCTCAGTCTTTCCTTGGGCTGAATGCCTTTACACAAAAGCCTATGTTAGTTTGTTAGTAAAAGAGGAAATTGGGTGGCGGAGTTGTATCGACTGTGTTTTGCATACTGCCAAATGTGAGCACAGCAGAATGCTCTAAACAAGGTTACTACAGCTGCCACTCACGATGACCACCTGCCAAGTATCCCTCACCATAAAGGGAATCTGTCAAGAAAAATGTGAGAGCTGCCATTGCTTCACTACTTAGTAAATCAATGACCCACTACAATCATGTATATATCAGGTGTCAGGCTCTAAGCGCTCCCCTTCCTCTCCTATTATGAGTGCTACTGTGCAAGGGATGACAGGAGGCTAATATTAGGACAGATTCAGGTTGCGTTAGCTGCATTTGAAAAGAAAATGTTGTTTATTCATACTCTCTGCAACCTAGCTCCCCCTGCTCCCACCTTTCAGCAGTGACTCAGCTAACCCTGCTAGAAATGACTTTACTCATCCTGCTCCTTCTCCCAGTGACTCAGCTCACCCTACTCCCTCCCAGCAGTTAGTCAGCTCACTCTATTTACCCTGCCAGCTCACTCTATTCCTCCTGCTGCCAACAGTGACTCAGCTCACCCTGCTCCCCCCTCCTAGAATTGACCTATCCCATCCTGCTTCCTTCTCCCACCTGTGGCTCAGCTCACCCTGCTCCCACCCAGCAATAAAAACAGAGCAAGAGCTCTGGGAGAGGGGAACAGGTTGAGCTGAGTTGTTGAGAGATATGACTTGAACAACTTTAATGCTTCCGCTGAGTTAAGGATATATATAAAAAAAAATCTAGCCAGTGCCCCCAGTATATACACAATCAGTGAACATGTATTCTTGGAAAATACAGGTGCACATATGTCTGCACACTCTGGTATCTTACACAGTTGTTCAGCAATCAGACATCCACCTCCAATAATCTAAACTTCCTTTGTATGTCTATGGACACCATTAGGACAGAAAAATAAAGAGAAACACGTCTCTCAGCAAATTGAACGTCATTCATTCTTGTTGGTGTACAGCTTCATAACACATAACTGGTCACTGCTCCTGAAATTACATTGAGTACAAAACCCAACCAATCAATATTCCAGTCTCAGAGTTCATATCCTCCCTGAACCCTTCTGGGCAATGAATTATCAACTTCGACATTCTTAAACAATTCAAACCTTCCTTTCACTTTGGGGCTGAAAATCCCCTGTTACACAGCAGAAAGCTCTATCTAGTACTAGAAGTTCAGACAGTAATTAGATTTCAGCTAAAATGTATGCTATGGTGAAGGCTTATTTACCCATGTGAGTTCTCCGTATGTGTGGGAGGCGGAATGGGAAGCCATGCAGTGCCCTCTCCATGTGGAATGAAATGTGTTTTAGAAGCCAGAGAATATAGAATGTCAATGTACTTCTCATCAACACCACTGCATTAAGTGCAGACATGTAATCTAATTTTTTCTTTGTGAATTGCTATGCATCATCGTAAATAAAAAATGAATTTTTGTGTAATTTACAATTGCTACATGATTATATTTGTAAAGTATTAACGTCATACTTGTAGCTGAGCTATCGGAGAACATTTTTTTTTATTAAATGGAAAGACTGGAAATGTGTTTCTCAGTATCAAAATAATTTTTAGTCAATCACCATCAATCATTAATGTGTGTAAGACTTTCACTTAAGAGTCAAGCTCATGACTAAGGTAGAATAGATGTCCTCAATCATTTCTAATATAGACCACTAGGACCACCACCCAGTCCCTGTAAAGTAATAAAGAGATCACACTCCAATATGGCTTTACATTGGCCTTAGCAGACCTTTTGTTAAATAATTAAATATGAAAATAACTCTATAATCAAACTTCAACATCAGCAAGAATCAGAAACAAGGTTGCAGGCCTTTGAGGGCCACACCTTTTTCTGAATCTTTTCTCTGCGGCAGTACTAAAAACATGTCAGGCCCCCAGCCGCAACACTCCGCCTCGGGGACAACCACCAACTGACGGCAGCCACTTCCAATATCCAAATTTAGTGCTCACCAGCTTACACACCATGAATAGAGGGCACCATACCAAGACATATCCCTTGACATTAACCACCAGCACCTAATTTTTACAGCCCCCAAAGAACCCAATCGCCGCTTAACAACAAAAATGTACATAGTGCAAACTATGAAAAAAAGGGGGGTGGGCAGGAAGTCCGCTGCTTATCCATCAGTCACCAACTGATGAAGAGTGAACCCCCA
>NW_017306284.1:2928844-2936142 GCF_000935625.1 Nanorana parkeri | reverse complement strand
GGCTGGACGCTTCTGTGTTCCTCATTATGTGCTCTTTTCCTGCGTGATTCTTCCTCTGTGATGTGTCATTTCCTCCCCCTGACCCTACCTTATCCTCCTGTTTTCCTATTCCCCTCCGTCCTTCTCCACTATCCATGCATCTTTGTACTAGAGTCTTTCTCAGTTTCTGTGTCTCTACTTGGTTCTTTTACCTTCCTCTTCTATATGGTGTTCTGTTTTCAAAGGTACATACTTGGCGTTATTGCTTGGCTTTCATTATACCGGTATTTCAGTACTATATAATGGTTGGTATAGGCTAATTTACCCTACCATTAGACATGTGCACTGCCCAAAAATTTGTTTAGTTTCGTTTCGTTTTAAATTCGGATTTGTGTTATTTCGTTTTTCGGGATTCGGGTGTGAAAGTCAATTCGGATTCGGACGAAATTCGGTAGCGGTCGTGACATTTGAGGGGAAAAAATATTTTTCTCCTTCTCTAATGTCACTTTGCTCCAACGAACGAAACGAATAAGAAAGGAATAAGAACCGAAAACGAAACGAACGTTCGAACTACCGCTACCGAATTTCGGTAATGGAAATTCGGATTCGTTTGCATTCGTTATGTCTGTAATTCGGAATTCGGATTCATCCGAATTTCGATTCGGAACGAAACGAATCGCACATGTCTACCTACCATTGATGTTGTTTATTCTGATTGCTTCCGTATCATCACCCAATACCGTGAACGTTGGCCAGATGAGAAGTTATATTGTATCCATTGCACACTTTGCAGCAGGGGTGGGCAATGCCAGCCCTCCAGCTGTGTTTTAACTACAAGTTATGCCTATAACTGTGAGTCTAGCAATGTCTCATGGTTCCTCAACAGCTTGGGGGCCATAGTTTCCCACCCCTGCCTTACAGGCTTGCCCAAAGTTCATGCAGGTTGCTGTAGTGAATTAGTGGATGGTGCCACCATATAATCATAAGAATCTTCACCAGCACACCTTGGTATAATGATACAATTGTCTATTCACATGAAGCAATAGACTTTACAATGTTCAGGACCTTGCAGGATTCCTTTCTCTACCTTTATAAAGGGACCTTGTGAGCTCTGAAAATGTCGGCTTGTGATGCCTGTTGCTTTATGTAAATAAAGGAAAAGATTATCACTCTACTAAGGTGTGCTGGTGAAGATACTTAGTTGGTCATATGTAACATCTTATGGGTAGAGTGCATATCATATCACCAAATTCTGCCCCCTTTTCCACAACTTTGTAAACATCTACGTACCATAGATAAATACATTGCTTAGTTTATACTGCCTGGTCTGCACATAGAGAATAAAAGGTTGTAGTTGTTGCACGTGTTCCGCTAACGGCAGAGATGATCAGTGTATTATCAATGACAATCATCACTGCTATGGACACTACAATACAAAGATGCTGTGCAGGCATGGTATATTTATTTTCCATTATATAGTCATAGTTAATGTCAGCAGGTGAGGGTAGGTGGAATAGGGTGCTATTACAATACAATACCAGAACTACAAAATGTCTGCACATATAGTACTTTGCAATAAAATTCTGCACAACCTCAGAAACCCCCAAACCTAGACTTCCACTGTAATATCGGCATGGAAAGAAGACAGAATTCAACTCCCCTCCCCCTATGCTCTGGGTCACTGAGCTTTGTGCAGTGGGGGGGGAGGGGGGGTAGCCACAAACGAAATTTCGACCGGACTACCGCTAAAAACCGATATTTCATCCAAAAACTAACTTTCGACTGCACTACCGCTAATAAATTCCGTCTGAAACGAATGTAATTTCGGACCTGAATCCGAAAAACGAAATAATGCAAAATCCGAATCAAAACTAAACTAAACAATTTTTTTGCTGGTGCACATGTCTAAAATGAACGTTCGTACAGACTACCGCTAACGAATTTCGTCCGAATCCGAAAACAAATTTATTTTCGGACCCGATTCCCGAAAAACGAAATAAAGCAAAATCCGAAACTAAAAAATGAAACAAATGTTTTGCCGATGCACATGTCTAGCTGCAGCTGATTGGCAGGGTGGTGCCGACAGTACCACACATAGCTTAGCTTCGTGTAGGTAGGCATACAGCTTTTGCCTGGGTTTCGGGGTCCCTGGAGTGTTCTTCTCTACAAATGACGCATGCACAGACACCTCATGGTGCCTAATATCAGGCTCTTGGGCAAAAAAGACACTACAAATGGGCCCAGGTTTACTTTTATCCTTTTATTCTCATTTGGGTTTTTTTAAATGCCTCTGACTGTGCTCATTATTCATGGTTGTGTTTTGGAAAAGTGAATTTAATGAAGAGATGGCAAGTTAATCAAATGACTGTTTTATAAGAGAGCTCAGCCATCTGTGCTGCGAATTCCATGATTACTGGAATGTACTTTAAAAGACATATGGAAGAAGATTTGCCTGTCTCCCGTCATATGTAAATGGAAGATTGGTGCCGAAATCAATTCTTTATTTGACAAAAATAGTCTTAAAACTCCACAACAGAATAACGCATTTATGTCAATATTGTGTGAGGGTACAATATGTTCCAGCAGTAACATTATTGTAAGGCAGTGCCGTTACTAAACTTTACTGAGCGATTATAAGAAGAAACAAGAAACGCGGCAAGCAAGTGAACAACAAAGCTTAAAGTGTATTTCCACTTTTGCAGTTAAATTTGGAGAAAACCAATTTGTTATGTGTTCCCATTCACATAGCAAACTGAAAAACAATTAAACATTTTTTTTTTTACATTTGAGATGTTTTGTTGCAGCAGACAACATGGCTGATTCCAGATTCTTTTTTCTCAGCACTTTCACAGTGATCTGTCCTTATAGAAAGACTTAGGACTGAAATTTGAGGAATGTGTTTCTCTCATTAACTTCATTAACATACAATGTAGAAGCCAGGGTTGTAATCCTTTAACCCTTTGTTAGTACAAGCAGTGTTCAAATTTACTCCACAAATCATAATGAAATGATCCCCATAACTGGCTCTTCTCCAATCACAGAGCTCTGTCTGCTGCATTAACTTTGTGGAGTATGAACAGGATGTAAAATGCGGGTCGCTGCGGCCCTCCAGCTGTGGTGGAACTACGAATCCCATGAGGCTTTGCAAGATTCTCACAGCCACAGACATGACTCCCGGAGAGAGATGCTTCATGGCATTTGTAGTTTCACCACAGCTGGAGGGCTGGAGTTTGGACATCCCTGCTTTGAGGCAACTCATTCATTTTGAATGAGATGCCAATGCACAAGAATGGACCAATGAACGGACATGCCACATTTTTTTCTGACGAAGAGCAGCTCATCGCATGGCAGTGTGTTACCGTGCATTGTGGTGCTCTGCGACACGTGTTGAAGGTGAGTTGTAAAGGTGTGTTTTGGCCTTTATTGTTTGCGCAGAGTGCATGGAAGATCTAGAATTAGCTCTGAACTTGTCGATTGGCTCCAGCAGATGGAAAGACTACATGCGTGGTATCTCTACTAGAAGAGCAGGAGGAGGGCATAGCCACGCATGGCTGTGTGTCTGTGTGTAATTGGATATCCTGGTAACAACATAGACTAGTAGCAGCAAATATAAAATATCCATAAGCCATGTTTTATAGCTAAAAGGAAATATTTTAAAAAAATACTTTTTTTTTTAGTCCTATGCATATTAAATACAATGAGGGGAATTTATCAAAACTGGAGCAGACAAAACCTGAAGTAGCTGTGTATGGCAACCAATCAGCATCTATCTTTCATTTTCAAATCGTTACTGAACAAACTGAAAAGAAAAGCTGATTGGTTGCCATGGGCAAATGCTCCAGGTTCTGTCTGCTCCAATTTTGATAAATCCCCCCCACAAATTTATGCATAAAGCACTATACATTTCCCTTTAATCACAATTGTAACCGCACCAGAAGACAGCTCACTTTATGCTATAATACAAAAAGGCAAAAAGAGGTAAATCTAAATATCTGCTTACACGCTAAATACCATATTCCTTCGTTTTTAAATTGCCTCTTCAGACACTTGTTTAATGTACAGTTGTGCGTAGGTGGCTGGCAGCTTCTATCTTATCTGTTACTGTATCATCCATTTGTAATTCAATGCTGCTAAAACGCACTTAGAACTTTAACTAATAAAACAACTCTCAGCCTTCTGTAACCGAGGAATTGGCGCACAGAACGACACGTTATACAAGCAATCTGTCTGCTCTATAGCCAGCGGATCGCTTGTATGTAAACAGGCATCGCTGCCTGTTTTTAACGTTTGGCAGTTTCCCGCTGGCGCGCCCTGACAGGATGTTTTTCGAAGGGCTGGTCAGATCCAGGAAGCTTCCAGCCAGCTGTTTTTTTACAACGGTCGGCTGGGAGGCGGTTAAAAACCTTTTGCCTTTAATATCACTTGAAGATTTGTGATATTTCCCATGGAGTTACTTTGTAAGTGACAAAATGAGAAATCTGCAGCATTTGCTATGCAGTGCAGCACTTCATCGTTGCTCTTCGGATTGCTTTATTCAAAATACAAATGTGTGGCATAAGAAGGTAAAAGATGTAACGTTCTGCTAGAAGGGAAATAAGTGGGAAGCAGGCAAAGGAAATCAAGCACAATGAATAATGTTTCATATAAAGTTACGACATGAAAAGCGCTTAAAATCTGAGAACGTGGCTTTACAAAGTCTTGTGCTGATGGAGAACATGAAAGTAGGAACATTTAAAAGGATGTGTGCTAAAATGTGATAAGTACATGACAGCCCTGTGATACTGCAATCACCAAACCATTCTAAGCCTGGCAAAGTGTAAAAGACAGCAAGACTTATTAAAAGGTACAAAACACCCTAACGGAGGAAGCTAGGTCGGACATTGACTCAGAAATTACGCTTCAGGAAGTCCAGAATGCCATTGAAACCCAAAATAGTGGGAAAAGACCGGGCCCAGATGGATTCACGGCCCTATACTATAAAAACATTTCTGATGTACTCTCCCCCCACTTAGTTACACTTTACAATGATTTGCGCAAGGGTCTCCTACCCCCTAGAGACTCCTTGGTTTCTGCCATCAGCATGATCCCAAAACCCCATGCCGATCACTCCTCTTGAGAAAATTACAGGCCTATCTCCTTAATCAATATAGATATAAAACTACTCACCAAGATATTGGCTCTCAGAGTGAATTTACATATACATGCTTTGGTGTCTAAGGATCAGGTGGGGTTCATGCCGGGACGTCAAGCCGGAGACATTGCTCGTTTCAGGCGTATACCACTTATGTTATTGTCTCTAGACATTACCAAAGCGTTCGACTCCATTGGCTGGGATTACCTGAAGGGAGTGCTTCGAAATTGGGGTTTTGGACAGTCCTTCATGAGATGAATAGACTCACTGTATTCCACCCCTTCAGCGTATGTGCAGTATCAGGGATTCAGGTTGGAGACCTTCCCGATTTCCAGGGGGATCAGGCAGGGGTGTCCACTCTCCCCTCTCCTGTTCGCCCTGGCAATCGAACCTCTGGCCCAAGCTAGCCGCATTCATAACGATATCCAAGGAATAGAAGTAGCAGGGTACCATCATAAAATCAGCCTATTCGCGGATGATGCGCTGTTAATGATCTCCGACCCTTTTAAGTCATTACCAAAATTTTGCCACTACTGCACCAATTTGGAACTCTATCGGGCCTACAGGTTAACCCAAGCAAAACAAAAGCACTTAACGTCTCCTTACCGCCCGTCCTTTATGACTCCTTAAAATCCTCCTTCCCTTATACATGGGTACAATCCGCTCTCCCCCATCTGGGGATACATCTAACCCCGACGTATGACACCTTGTATACTGCCATTCTGCCAATTACACTAAATTCTTTACTCACCTAATTTCGCTCCTAGGCTCATGGAATAAACATCATATATCATGGCTAGGTAGAATCACAGCGGTAAAGATGTCTCTTCTGCCTACATTTTTTTACTTTGCCAGAATTTTACCCATTCCGATCCCAGCTTTTAGGCTACGCCTACTCCAACGCCATGTCCTTCGATTTATATGGTCCGGCTCCATCCCCAGAATTGCTAGATCAGTTATATACCGATCCAAAATGCAAGGGGGCCTGGGACTCCCTCTCTTCCAGAAGTACTATGCGGCAGCCCAGATGGTTCCCCTCCTTACGTGGCACTCGGAGAAGGAGGTCCCCTTGTGGGTCTCCTTGGAGGCATATCTATGTGACCCCATATTCTTAAATAATCTACCGTGGCTACCCCCCAAGATGCGGAGCACTGTCACGTGCCCAATCACTAAACATACACTGCGCCTATGGGACGCCCTTAAGGTATCCCAAAAATGGATTTCCCCGCACACTCCCCTTCTCTCCATACAGGGGAACCCCCTTTTCCCTCCGGGATATGAAAATCAATCGGCTTTTGGTAAATGGGGAGCTCGCTCTCTAGTCCAAGCTAGACATTTCTATACCGCTGCAGGGATTGTACCATTCTCGGAGCTCCGAGGGAAACATCAGCTTACCTCTAGAGATCTTTTTCAATTTCTACAAATTACACACTTTTTGCGGCAGTGCGCTGGCCCGATTTGACCTGACAGTTATGACCTCATTTGAACAATTGTTGGCTCTCAACACTCATGGCCCAGGTCTCATCTCTCATCTGTATGCGTCCTTGATGGACTCCCTACAGAGGGAACTTCCCCCCTATGCCTCAAAATGGGAACAGGAATTGGGGGGCCCCATTGGAGAGAACACATGGTCCCAAATCTGGAGCACGACCGCAAAAAGTTCGAGTGTACAGGCGGTGGAAGCGCGAACTATAAACTCCTACTGAGATGGTATTTGGTCCCTCTGCGTATCGCCCGTGCAGTTCCCTCCAGGTCCCCATTATGCTTCATTCACATATGGTGGGAGTGCCCCAAGATCCGGCGGTTTTGGTCTAGGGTGTATCAGCTAATCTATACCGTAACGGGTGGTTCCTTTCGCAAAAATCCGACTAAGGCACTACTCGGTAAAAAAAAACAGTATCATGCTCATGGACCCAGTTTAAGCTGGTCACTCATATCCTCGCCAGTCTGAAGGGGGCGCCACTGGCTACTGCTCCCTCCGCCACTCTGCCAGGTTGGCCACACTATACTATCATGGCGGTTAAGCAGTGCCTGCACTGGGCTAAGTCAAGTTAGACAGCCGCCTCAGCAAGCGCTGCTGCTTAGCCTCGCATCTGCCCAGTTTTTGTGATTACGGAGCCGAAGGTTTGGCAGTGGCAGCAACGCAGGAGGAGTGGTGAGCTTTGTTTCTAAAAATCACTATACACTG
>NW_017306284.1:2913770-2928753 GCF_000935625.1 Nanorana parkeri | reverse complement strand
ATCAAAGTGACGAGTAGAGAGACGCCCAAGGCTAACACATTTACTGCCACGTTGATAAGCCCTAATACTGCAGACAGAAATGTATCTGGCTGCATCACATTCACTTAAAGGAGTGAGAGCACTTGTTTCAGTGGTTGTGGGGGTGCGCCCAACCTACAGGGTGTCACAGATCACAGTCAGAATGGTGCTAATCACCCAGAAGTAGTTTTTCCCCCAGGCAATGGGTAAACTACAATGGGCCTTCAGATATTGAAATACATTTTGGGGACACATAGAGCTTTCTATTGGTGGTATTTTATCACCACTGAGGGTTTTATTTTTTGCTATATAAAGAAAAAGAGAACAGAAAATTTTGAGGAAAAAAAATCTTTTCCCTATGTTTTGTTATGAAACATTTATTATGACCCAATTTTTTGGTTAAATATAAAAGACGGGGTCATGTCAGAAAATTTTTGATCAAACATGTCAAGCCTTAAAATTGCGTGCACCTGTGAAATCACCATAAACTACCATACCCTAAATTGGCCATAGGGAACATTTTAAAAGCTTTTACCGCTCATCAGTTAACAGAGCTCTAAAATTATTGCTCACATTCCGGCATTCATGATGATATGTAACATGTGTAGTGTAATCATCGTTTTGCACTTAGGTGCTTGTTTGCATTTGTATGTGCGTGTACGTGGGGGTGGGGGACTTTAAAAAAATGTTGTGTTTTTTAAAATGTTTGTATACTTGTTTGTGACCTACATTTTTTTTTTTTACACTTAACTTAATTATATCACATAGGGGGCTAACAAGTCCTCTTTATGGAGACATCAAGGGTCTGTTAGACCCCTAATGTCATCTAGGGACCCCCAAAGAAGCTTATGAAGCACAGATCTGTTTGACCATCTTCTTCTCTGGCTATAGCAGCAGGAGAAATAACAGCCTGAAAGCGGAATTGATGTATTTGTTTCACTTCTGCATTCAGAGATCAGCGGGGAGATCAGCCGGTGGAATGTGCTGATCCCCCCTCCGATCCAGCCACACTTGTACAGTATAAACCAAAGCACGGGGGGACGGGGGGAATGCCCACCCACACTTATGTGGCTACCGGCCGGCCGTTTATGTACAATGACTGGATGGCAACATGTTAAACCACAAATTTTACAGTTACACAGTGATATTAAACTTCAGGGGACCCTCGACTGCATTTTATTGCAAAGGTGAACTAACCCTCTGAAGGAAGGATTTACACTTACATTAGGGAGATTTATGCTCACTTCCTGTCATGTTCAGCACAGGAAGTGAGAGGAAATCTCCCCAACAGGAACAACAGACCACAATAAAAACCTGACAGATG
This sequence comes from Nanorana parkeri, assembly GCF_000935625.1. Lineage (NCBI taxonomy): Eukaryota > Metazoa > Chordata > Amphibia > Anura > Dicroglossidae > Nanorana > Nanorana parkeri. The sequence continues at coordinate 2,927,411 of NW_017306284.1, read as the reverse complement.
ATTGAATCCTCCCTTTTTGGCTGGAGTTCCATGCAGATGAAGATTTGGCCACTTGATAGGGGTAATATATGGTCAAATCTGACTAGTCTGGATGCTAAATCTATCAGTTGTCCATTGGCAGTGCTACAGATGTCATCATGAGCATACATGCACACTAACAATGCTTTCATATCTGAACCAAACTCTATTGACCCATCGATTCATCTACTTCCTTCAATGGTCCAGTTATGTAGAGATGGGGTCTACAACAAATGGTCACATTTCTAGATTGCTTTAACCAGATGAAGATGAAGTCAAGAACAATTTTGTCATGTTTTTAGAGGACTAAGTGATGCTTTGCAAGCACTGAAAAATTTGTACACGATGCCTAAAGTAATCCTCTGATTAGAAGAGTACAGATTTGATTGGGATGTGTTGAATACATTTGCTCAGCAATAGCAATCAGTGAACCAAATCAGGCAAAACCAAATTTGGCCTGCTTTGAGATTTGCAGGTACCTACATACATACATAAAACATCAGCTTAGAAACGTACAGACTAAAAACTGCACTGCAGGCACAAAAACTTTCCTTGAAATAACAACCAAGGATATGAATGCACAATGGGTGCACCAAAAGCCTTTCAAACCCATGTATTACCATGATAAAGTAGAAATTACATCATCACTGTGCTGTACATAGCCTGTGCAGAGAGCAGAGCTGTGGGTGGGGCCTAGCAGGCTCCACCCACTACAGGTTGCAGAAAACTACAGGAGGGGGCGGAGACAAGACCAATCACACTGCACAAAGAGAGAGAGCTGCAGTGACCGGTCTTTATTACAGCTCCAAGTTTCACACTGGATTACAGCACAGATCTGGAGGAAATACACAAAGCTCAACAAGATTCATTAAGAATACATATGACTCTGGTATATAGACCATATTTACTTATCCCAGAGTTCAGCTTTAAAAGCAGATATAAAAGACACAAATTAATGCAGCCTTGTATTTTTAAATAAATTATGAAATGTATTTTTTTTTTTTGTATCAGCCTCTTCCAGTCCCTTATACAGCAGCGTGGGAGAGGGGGAAGCAGTACAAGGAGCCAATCAGTTGTGCTGCCATGCTCATGTTCTTACAAGAAGCATACTAGTTGGAGGAGAAAGCAGGGCGATGGAGAGATGAGCTCATCAGCCTGATGCTTCTCCTTTTACTAACCAGTTACACGCTGGGGGATAAGACCTGTAAGTGTTACTTAAAATTGTTTGTAGAGCTCAAAAATGAACTTGTTTTATTTGCTCCCTTTTAGTCTGTTAAAAATATATATAAAGCTTTTTGTTATATCTGTTCAATCAGTTCAATAAGTTTAAAAAATACCCCTTGTTCTTCCTGTGCTCTCCCTCTGTTTTGATATTTATCAGTTAGCATGGTTCCCATTTATCTCTGATCTACAGAACAATCTTCCCCCTATGTTACAGAGAAGAGGAGAAGGGGAGGTGTTCTGAAGACCTAAACCAACTGTGCCTGATGAAGGGACCAACATGGTTCCCAAACATTTGTTGCTTTACATTGTGAAATGACCTCTTATCAGTCAATAAGGGCTTGTTCACACCTAAAGCGTGTGTATTTAATGGCACCGCTTCCACGCCGCCCTTAATGGTCAAAGTAACAGATTCTCCTTAAAGTGACACTAAACTCAGCAGTTAAATCTTAAAAATTCATTCAAGTACCCTAACTAGTAACAAAAATGTATCTTATTTGTGTATCACTCAGATGTAGATTTAATAACCCTTTAATAGTTAAAGGGTTATTAAACCCTCTGTTGTTTTTTTGGGGCATATATCTACTCCTAGCAAGCAGTAGATATATGCAAAAACTTTTTTGTAAAAAGAAAAAAACGCTTTGAAAGAACTTTAAAAGTTTACCCACGCGCTCCCGTCCGAAAATCTGCAAACCATCTGCGGGCGCATGCGCAGTTCAGATTTTTGGCCGGGAGACGAGAAGAAACACAAGGTAAGTCTATGGACAGCGTGCACCCGCATGCAGACACCGTGGGACAGGAAGTGCCAGCAAGCACAGAGGAGTCAGCGCTGGATCGGAGAACCGCAGCAGCGCCTGAGAGAAAGCTGAAAAGGACAGGAAAGAAGAAGAAGATCGGATTAAGAGGCATCATTTAAGGTAAATGCTTACACTAACATTTTGGGTAGGGAAAAAAATGATCCTTTAATGTCACTTTAAGGCACTTGAATGTATTTTTAAGATGTAACTCCTGAGTTTAGTGTCACTTTAAAACAAAATACATTGGCCCAAATCCATTATACTTTCCCTTTCAAAAAATTATCTGTCAATTTGGTCTCATGCAGTAAAAGTGTTCTGGCATATTCTTGTTGACTGTAGAAATTGGTTCGCCCTATGTGTACAATTTCCCCGGTGGAGGGCTCATAATTAAAGTAGTATTGAACGCTCAAACTTTTTAAAATAAGGAATCCCAATCAAACACATTTTACCATTTCCAACTCTCTTTTTTCAGCTTCCCTGAACTTCCTGTCCAGTAAAAGATCACACGGGACAGATGAGACTACAGCAGCTGTTCATCTTCTAGCTTGGAGGAAGGAGAAGCAGGGAGCAGAGAAGTGCCTTGCCTTGCTGTGTCTGTGTGCTTGTGGAGACATACACATCTTACTAACACGCACAAGGGGGGCTCCATAGGACCCTGCAAGGGAAAGTAGCCACCCTAAAACAGGATATCAGGGCCAATGCTCAGGGGACCAGCTGATTCTGCAGGAAACAAACTTTTAAGCAGCAAGAAGCAACATCCATTATACGTGATTTCATCAGCATTTGAAATCGCTTAAAACCCTTTTGACTTTAATATCACTTTAAAGCAGGTATCTGATTGGTTACTACAGGTAATGGAGACACCTTTGCTTTTAAATACCGGTAAAAGCTAAGTAAAGCAAATGACATAATTGGGTCAGGAATGGAGTCAGGAGCAGTCACCGCCTGGTGATTATGTATTTCAGCCACGGAGAGATAAACAATCATTGTGCAATCTCCAAAACTCAATTTATATCGTTTTTCTTTTGCTATTGATGTCATGCCCTCTCCTTGTCTGGAAGGGGAAATTTAATGTACTATATTTACTTTCTGCCATCCACCGATGTATTTTAATTAATACAGACCGATGCCGCTCCCCTGATTCAGAATATTTTATGTAAAGAACATTGCATTTTTCATATTTCTCCACGCTGGTAACCCTATTACCACACACACAATAAATTCACATAATTACTAGAGTGATTTGTTTTTTAAATGTTCACTCCATTCAAAATAGAAAATAAAGCATTGAAAGTCATTCAGCACATACAGCCTACCCAGGGTGTCCCTAGCCCTAAGGCCTGGTTCACACCTGTACGTTTTGAGCGCGTTCAACGCTCTACGAACGCTCTACAAAACGCTCAAACTTGAAAATCCCATTGTTTTCTATGGGTATGGTTCACACCTTGCCGTATTGCAGCCCGTCTGAACGCGCTACAAAACGGCCTACGCCTGAAAAGGTACATGAGCTTCTTTGCAGCGTTTTTGTTGCGCGTTTCCATTGGGATACAGCCAAGTAGCCCTCGGAAACGGCTGGGTGTGGATGGCTGCTGGTGGTGAACATTGCCAGAGGCTGGGTGGGACGCCAGCCAGAGCGTCCAAGGTTGCTAAGAGCTGTTAGGGGTGGCAGACACACATGTCACTCTGCCTGCCACCCCCCAGTCCCCCCCCCCCAAGTGACCCAAAGAGATGCCACCTGAGACTACAGTCTCAGAACGCCTCATTATAGGGACTGCACTGAGCCTACCTGCCCTGCCCTGGGCATTTTTGTCTCTTCCAGGCATGGCTGCCCTAGGCAAAACCACTGCCTAAAACTAGATACTAGCTGGTAATTTGCTGTTTTAGGAAGGCCACTCCTCATCCTTCTCATCTCTGCTCACAGAGGGGAGGTTGCTGTCACAAGACCAAAAAACAGACATAATACACCAAATATACAGGTATGAGTTTAAAAAATAGCAGGTATGTTTTGGGTCCCATAGATGAGGCCAAAAAACATGCATGCGAAAATGTGTAGACGAGTGTTGATACTTGATTTTTCATTATGTTCATGGACCAAAAAAGTCCATGAACATAATGAAAAATTCACGTGTTAGTTCACGTGTTTGGCATACATTGTCACTTGCATGTGCTTTTGTGCACTTTACAGTGCAGTACTGTATAGAGTACAGTATCTTTATTTCAAGCCCAGGATGTCTGTAAGCAAGTGTAAAAGCAGCAGTGATGTATCTGGGTACCTAGGCTAACTTTGTTGGACTTACAAACTAGACTTACGAACGCACTCTTGGAACAGAACCCGTTCATATGTAGGGGGCTTACTGTACTCTGCCATTATTAGATTTAAGTCTGAAATCAAAATAGCATAAGACACATTTTTATTACAAAATGTAAAAGGGTTTCCCAAACCGCAGCATACAAAGCAGGCTAAAATGACCAAAATCAAACTGACCTCCAAAAAAACCCATGTATGTTGTACTTACTGTATGAGAATGGGAAAATGGGAACTACCATTGCTGACTTGCTTTTAAAGGTACAAGCTTTCGGTCTGGTTTCCAGTGAATATATTTTGACATTAGGGCTGCTGTAAAACAAAACTCTACATTGCTATTTACTCTAATGGATTAAAGTGTATGTAAACCCAACAATGAACTTCTCCTAATTGGTGTTAAATATACCATTCAAAGCTTAGTTCCATTGTCCTGTCTTGATTCTGTTGTCCTGATATAGGAGGGTGAATGGGCATTGTTATCCTAGGACTGGAAGTGTGTTACAGGCAGGATCACCAGGTGAAAATAAAGAGAAAAAAAGTTGGAAAAATTTCAGACATCCCAACTCTCCCGGATGCTCCAGGAGTCTCCTGCTATTAGATAGCGGCTCCCGGCCGCCCGGGAGAGAAACACTTCCTCCCGGAAAGGTTTAATCTGCTCGATCGGGCAGAGTAAACCTTTCCCTGCGACGGTTTTTCTATTTTATTTTCCGACATCGGGAGCCGCGGCCCGCCGTCAGTCAGAAAAAGAAAAAAAAAGGCATACAAATTCATAGCTAGATTCCTATTGGCTATTGCACTTTGCCAATGTCAATCAGCAGAGGGGGACCTACATTTTCCTATCAGGTCCACTTCTGGTGATTGAAAGCAGAGGGCGGGTGCAATAGCTAGTTTGCTATTGGCTATTGCAAAGTGAAATGGCCAATAGGAATCTAGCTATGCATTCCTATGCCTTTTTTTTTCTGCAACTGTCAGAATACTAAAAAAAAAGCCTGCAGATAGCAAAGAAGCTATTGCTTCCTGTGCTATCTGCCATCATCCCAGCCCCCCCTAACCCCTCCTCCGTGGATGGGGGGGGAGAGGGCACCTCCCTGAAATGAGAGGGACACCTCCCTGAAATTGCTTCTTTCAGGTTGGGATCCCTGCAATTTGTCCTGACCAAAGCAAGCTATAACTGGGATACCTTGTTGTCACTGGGATGCACTAAGTACTTGCAAAGACATTTACAACTTTACTTACACATGCAAGAGTTGCAAATTTGGGTTCAGGCGTTAATGTGATATTAAAGTCAAAAGTTTTTAAATCTGTTTTTGCTTTGCTGATTAAATCGCCTATGGATGCTGCTTCTTCATGTTTAAAAGTTTTAGTTTTCTGCAGACTCAGCTAGTCCCTGAGTGCTGGCTCTGATATCTTTTTTCTATTTATTTATTTTATTTTTATTTAGGGTGTCTTTCCCTTGCAGGGTCCTATGGAGCCACCCTTGTGTGTGCTAGTAAGCTGTGTGTGTCCCACAAACACACAGACACAGCAAGGCAAGCCATTCATCTGGTCCCTTCTCTCGTCTCCTCCCTCCTCCAAGCTAGTAGATGGACAGTTATTGGAGCCTGCTCTGTCCCTTGTGATCTTGTACTGGACAGAACATTCAGGGAAGCCGATCTGAAAGAGTTGGAGCTCTTCAGAAACATGATGACTGGAAGTGATTGGGCAAAAAATATAAAGAAATATTTTGCTAGGCAATGTATATTTGTTTGATCTGGATTCATTATTAAATAAAAGTTTGAGAGCGTTATATTACTTTAAGGTTTATTTTACCTTTGTTATGAGGGGGTGAAGATTGCTGACCTCATAAACATGTAAAGCACAAATCCCATGTCCTGTGTAGATTTTTGACATGTATCTTTGTACTATTAATTTTTATACTAAATAATGAATGTTAAGAGAAGAATGTGACCGTTCTTTTATTACCGCATGTGCGCTTCACACCTGTCAGGCACAGAGACTGTCCGTGTACAATTGTCAGCAACCACATCAAATTAGCACATCTGTGAATTGTATTCCGATTAATTAATGCAAATCACTTCTGCAGACTGAGTATAGCGAATGTGAAAAAGCTGTATCCGAATGAGCTGTATGTACTGCAAGCCGCGTGACTATTTAAAGTTTCATCATGTCACATCTGTCATTCAGAGACTGCTAAACGTCATCAATCCAGGGTGTGGAATCTAGAATTACTCCATTAGGACCCTTCCACTGTCACCATATTGGTTGACAATGTGTGATACTTCATGAAATGAGACCTCAAAGGATGACGAAGTCTTCATCTCCGCACCAGGGAGCTGGGCTGACAGGATCTTAGAACAATTGTCAACAGCTGATTGCAATTATAATTATTTATGAGAAAAAGATGGGAGAGGTGCATGTGAATGTGTTATATAATTAGTGTATTTGGGGATGATTTCTAAATGATCCACGCCAGCATACGCTGGTTGAATGCCTTTCGCACAGCATGGGACTGTATGTGACATATGTTTATATTACCTTAAACTCTAAATAAATAATCACTCAACACTCTTTTAATTTAATTGGCATTAATTGGCCACGGCATTTTTATTGGATAAAAATTAAATCAAACTTCTAATAACCAATCTTAATAATTAACCAATAACTCTTCTACTTCCACCATATTGCCCAGTTTTCGAAACTCGAACAATATATTAATCAAGGGAATAGTCCCCCTCTCCTGAGGTGACAAACCACATAAAAATACCGCGACTAGGGAGGGAGGGAGGGAAGCTTCAAAACGGGATTCCAACTGGATGATTTTAATCATAACGGCACCTCCTTATATAGGGCATAAATCCCAACTGACATCCATTCTCGTGGCAATGTTTTCCCGCCAAAATAACGTTTTTTTCCCGCCGAAAAAATTCACCGTTGGATACTCTTAAAGAGGCAGTGCACTAAAAATACAAAAACTGGGAAAAAACACCAAAAATTGCATTTAACCTAAAGTCCCCACATTCCCATGAAAATGGGCATCTAAGGGATGCCATTTATACATTCTCTCCACTAGATAGAGCCTAGGGGCATAAGAATTTCTTATGCTCTTCTGCTCCATCTAGTGGTAAGAATTATTATAAATCATCCATTTGTTGAAGAGACCCTGTCACCAGTGTAAAAATTGCAGGTAGCAGCACAGAAAACTCAAGTATTTGAAATGCTTACTTGTATTACTTTATTTATTCGGTTGCAATGTGCTCCTGAAATTCCTAGAAAAATAGTTTATTTCAGGATGAGTCAATTCCCTAAAAACGCTCCCTCCCTCCTTGCACCTCGTAGCTCTTTCCTCTTCTGGGAGTGTCTAATGACTTTGTATAAAACTTTGTATCCTTTACCCCTTCCAGGAAAACTGACATTGTTTGCTGGGAGTGCGAATGTGTATTTCTGCAATTTAATCGCCATAGAATATACTCTGTTACACCTTTAGCAATCGCTACTTCACAGCATGCGTTCAAACAAAACAGTGATTACCTGTTAGTTTTTCGCTACCAGCTGGATTTTTGTAAACAAAAAAAACTTTCTTTTATTACACATATTAAAACATACTAAAACATTTTACAAAAGCCATACAAAGCTTTCTCCTTTCCTTTCTTCATTATTAAATGCTCAATTCAATTATACTGGACCCTTCATATAGTATAATGGGGTAGCTGCATTAGCAATATTGCTTATAAGTCCAGAGATGTCAATTTGTTATTCCAGCATATTAAGGAAATGTTTTTAGTATGTGAGAGAGGAAAAAAAGAAGAGGCATGTGCCAGCGCAAAGACCATTCCCAAGACCACCGCAGAGAACATTCTCAAGACTGACGCAGAACCTCCTCATGCCATCACCTTCCCTACAGAAGCCACTTAAGATCATGCTCACAGCAACATTGTTCATTATCTAGACGCCATGGACTTCCACCCAAAAATCAATGCTGGATGTATGGTGATCAGGCATTTCCAGAAAAGTTGGTATGTTACATAGAGGCATCCTCCAAGAAGAACTTTACCAACAAATGTAATGGTCTCCCAAAACAGTTATTTGTAAGGCATGCCAAACTGTCAAGGCTGCCAGTGTGCTTATTTCAGCTTTCAACTGCACTTTCAAACCCTCAAATGGCTGATCACATGTCCAGCACCATGGAAACTGCAATGCTAATACAAGCTAAGATGGCACCTTCTTAGGCTGCAAGGGATAGGAGGTTGTATTTCCATTTTAATTAAACAGTCAGTTAAAGAATCTATCCTCAATGAAACATAGAAACTGGAGAAAAAAACATGTATCAATAGATTGGCCAAACTTTATGCTCTGAAAGAATCAAAGGCAAACCTTCCTATGTCACCTTCACTTATTCAGGCTTGCAAAACATGTGACACTTCCCATGGAGGATGCAGGGGTGGAGGGTGCTACTATGTAAGGACAACAGGGTGACAGTAGTATATATCAGCTACAAGGTGGGACCAGGAGCCAGGCACTTTTGTGTCCAACCAATCATTCAATGGGACGAACAAAATCTCTTTGACACAACATCTCTTTGACCTTTGATCTATCTTCCTGCCACTCAGTATCAAATTGTGGGTTTACTGAGGCATTATTTTTTTATCCAGTGACAAGTGAGTGCTAAACCAAGAAATTTACAGCTAGCTGATGCACAAATGGGGGAACACATTTTCTATCCCAATGCCATTATTGATGGTGCAAGAAGTGGACTTATTACACCATGCATAAGATTTCCAGTTGGGGTATATATTGATTGACAGATTCCTATCCAGGTTGAGGTCTCAGGAAGTCACAACAACAGCAGTAATCCCTTACTGGCTTTGGATGCCATGGTTTACAACATTACTATAGCATAGTCTGGAACATCCGATTCTCCTATCAGATATATCAGAGGTACTGTTTCACGACTAGTGCCTCCACCCATCTCCCAGCAGGCTACACCTAATAGCGTGGAGATTGAGAGGCAGAAGCTCTTAAGTTTGGGGTGTTCCCGTAAGGTAGTTTCAATAGTGCTGAAAGAAAATAATCCACTAAAAAGACTTACCCTAAGATTTGGGTGAAGTTCATATACTATGCAGAGAGAAATTGGGGAATCCTATGTTTCCAGATCCAGCTCAAGTGTTGGAGTTTCTACAAGCTGGCCTCAATAAAGGCTTTAGTGCAAGCACTTCTAATGTCCGAGTAACAGCAATCTCAGTCCTTACCAACATTAAGTGGTCTGCTGAGACTTTAGTCATACAGTTCATAAAAAGCCTACATAAAGATTAAACTGCCAAAGAAAACATCTTTCCCCAAATTGGATATCTCTTTCATACTTGAACCTCTGTGAAGACCTTCTTTTCATGTAAGGCAGCCCTATGAATGGTCCTTGAAGAGCACCTTCATTTTCGCATTACAGAATAAATCTTGTTTGATGACGCCAAGTTCAGCAGAGCTTTTATGGAGCAGTCTGCTTATTCTGTTTTAACGCACATTTGATTGCCCCCCTTCCTTGTTGTGTGAGTTAAGTTACATTATATGCTGCCATGATGTGCCAGGAAACCAGAAAATTGGATACACACCTTTCTGTAATTTTTCTTACCTGGTGCATCCTTACGGCAGCATGCATAATACCAACCCTTAAGGTGATAGTTACTTTTTGATAGTGACAGTGGTGTTTCTGGCTGACTGCCTCAAATTTTTAGATAGCTGATCTATGGGGTTGAGGGCACAAAGCCACAACCCAATGTACGTTACCATGAAGATGCAAATGGAAAGGAAAATTACAGAAAAGTGAGTATAAAACTTTCCAGTATGTAGTTACCACGGGAGGAGTGAAGGGGAATTCTACAGAGTGTCAGCTACCTGGAAAATACTGATTGGTTGCTATAGGCAACATTGAGAAAAACTACGGAATTGCTATGGAGATCACAGTGCGAAAAATTATGATTGTTAAGAACAACATAATAAGAAAATAATGACAGGCTTCAATGGAGAACAGAGTCTTCTCAAACACTTTCTATACACTGGGCTCAGTGTGAATTCACACATTTGATGTTTAGAGAAAACCTAGATATAAGCACACTGCTAATCTATGATACCTGGACAATGTATCAGCTGCTGTGCTAATAGGATCACAACAAATGCTTAAAACAAAAATAAGTACAGCACTAAAAACACCTAAAAAAATAATGCTAATCAACCTCTGTGAAACACAACACATAAAAATAAGTATAACACTAAAAACACCTAAAACATCAACGTTCATAAATAAAGTGCTCCGTGCTACAAATAATTTAACACAAGTGCAAAAAAAATGTCTGTGTAATGATGCATCCAGTGATGAATAAATAAATATCCTCTGTAGTCACACATGTTCAACCAACACCGCTGTGGAAATGTATCTGAAATGAACTCACCAGGCTTTCAGATCTACGGTGATCAGTAGGTCTAATGACGCTTAAAGTGGAAGAAAACCTAACAAAATTAAAAATAAATGCTAGAAAGTAACATTTTTTTGGCAGAATAGTCTCTTCTGTGAAACAACAGCTGCTTCTAAACTCTAGCAATTTTTTCTTTATCTCTGGATACGCTCTGCCTTGCAGCACTGGGGTCACTGTTTCAAATCCTGGTCAGCACACTGTCTGCAAGGAGTTTGCATGTTCTCCCTGTGCTTGTATGGGTTTCCTCCGGGTACTTCGGTTTCCTCCCACACTCCAAAGACATGTTGGAAGGTTAGTTGGCTCTGGTCTAAATTGGCCCTGTATGTAGCATGTGAGATAGGTACTTTAGATTGTAAGCTCCTTGGGGGCAGGAACTGATGTAAATGTGTAACTATGTAAAGTGCTGCGTAAATTTTCAGCGCTATATAAATACTTGTAATAAAATAAATAAAATAATAATTGAGAGATTTCCCCTGCAGTACTTTTTTTCTGCCACTAGATGCCCGCTCTATCTCTACCTCTCTCTCCCCCCCTCTCCCTTTCTCGCTCTCCCTTTCTCTCTCTCTCCCTCTCTTTCTCTCCTCCCTCTCTGTCTCCATTTCTCTCTCCCCCCCCCCCTCTCTCTGTCTCCTTCCCCCTCTCTCTTGTCTTCCTCTACCCCTCAGCCTGTGGCTGGACAGTGAAAAAGAAGCAGCACAGTGATGAGCTAATTTCTCTGTCACTCTGCTTTCTCTTCCTATCAGCATGCTTCTTGTCAGGACCTGAATCATTTGGCTTTTTGTGCTGCTTCTTCCTCTCACACTCAAGCCCTGTGGGACAGAGACTGCAAAAGGCTGATACCAGGTCACATTCAGGTACTTACCCTACTTGCATTTAAAAATACATTTAGAACTCATTAACACGTGTGTGTTGTTGCAATGCATGCTAAAATGTGCACTTTAACGTGCTTTGCCACAATGCATGCCAGTGCAACTGCTCTATGTGCGGTGCGTTGAGGTGCCATTCATTGTGAACGGCACCCCAATGCACTGTATAGTAGAGCGCAATGCACAACACACCACAACATGCAAACCATGCATTGGAGTGTGCTGCATTTTACAAAAAGGGTTGTGCGTTTCTTTGTCCTTTGTGGTGTGTTGCCAGTCAGTTTATAAGTTGTGGGCTACCTTAACACAATGTGAAAACCTGTGTTAACACACCACAGCTGATTGCTTTTAGTATGAATGGGCTCTCAATGATCTATTAATGATTACAGATCTCCATTATTTGTGTATGTTTTATATCTGCCTGGAGTTCAGCTTTAAGCCTGTCAGATACTGTTCCTAAGTGAGACTGTGTACCACTGTTTTCCTATTGACATAGAATATGTTCTGTAGATTGTCCAAGCCACATTAATATATCTGCGTCAACAGAATCATTAATTCGCCTATTGCAAAAGCACAGATTGGCAGCTCCGAAACAGTAATCACACATAACCAGCTATGTGAATCAGTGAAGCAAAAAGCAATCCAAAATCACCTAATAATATAATATATTCTCAATACAAATCCTTTGTTATGAAAGCAATTTATATTAATTAATGAAAATGCGAGGTCTGCTTATCTGGGAGCCTCACTTCCCTAACAAATAAAAATGCTAAATAAAAGCTAAATAGCTGATAGTTAAATCTTCATGTCTGAAATTAGAACCTTCTTCATTTAGACTGTTACTGTCCCTATAGAACTAGAACCTTCCTCACTTGGACTGTTACTGTCCCTATAGAACTAGAACCTTCTTCACTTGGACTGTTAATGTCCCTATAGAACTAGAACCTTCTTCACTTGGACTGTTACTGTCCTGTAGAACTAGAACCTTTTTCACTTGGACTGTTACTGTCCCTACAGAACTAGAACCTTCTTCACTTGGACTGTTACTGCCCCTATAGAACTAGAACCTTCTTCACTTGGACTGTTACTGTCCTGTAGAACTAGAACCTTTTTCACTTGGACTGTTACTGTCCCTATAGAACTAGAACCTTCTTCACTTGGACTGTTACTGTCCCTATAGAACTAGAACCTTCTTCACCTGGACTGTCATTGTCCCTATAGAACTAGAACCTTCTCCACCCGGACTGTCACTGTCCGTACAGTTGTATATCTATGGAGTTTTCTGATTTCACAATTAGAAATGGGTATCTACCCATGTACACTTAAAATAAATGTGACAACAGGAGAACGAAACGTGATTTCATGGTAATTACACTCACCTGATTTTTTTATGACTATTTACACTGTAAATTATCCATGGCTGTAGCATAGCACAGTAGTTAACAGTAAAAGATATGCACTGTAAACCTAGCCATGTATAGGTTGTCTTTTGTCAGCCTGGGAGATTAACGAGAAGATCATTTGATTTCCCCCCAACCATGCTAAACAGTGTGGATTGAGGAGTTTCCACTGCTGGCTATTGTATCCAGACACCCATGGTTACCTGCAGTGGCGTAACCAGAGTTATGGGCGCCGGGGCAGAACATTTTTTTCGCCCCCCCCATATTATATAAACATCCACTAGAACTGTACCCCACACATATTTATCAGCTATTAGTCATTGATCAGCAGAGATATTTACACCCAGCTCAATCAATTTTTAAATTAACTTTTGTTGAACTGGTGTGACGAGGCCACCCATAGGTCCAATTTTGGCCAATTCACCAGGAATTGGCCAACATTCGAACTGTGTATGGTTAGCTCAACCTATATCCTCATGTGTCACAGTCTCAGTAACACTAAGCTGTTTGTATTGCCCCTAATCACCAAATCAAGATCTACACTAGAGAATTAGGGAATGAAAGTGTCAG
>NW_017306284.1:2884392-2913649 GCF_000935625.1 Nanorana parkeri | reverse complement strand
ATATACATACCTTTACATACATTTCCATCTTTACTTTTGACCAGTTACTGGCCTTTTTGGCTGTGGAAAGTCCTTATTGGGCCCCTTTCACACAGGTGCCATGCACGGAGCCCCTGCGGATCGGAGCAGTATGGAATGGATGTCATCCTTGCAATGGATATGAAAACTGAGCTGTACGGACCTATGTTAGGTCAATGGGGAGGCAGATGTGGGCAGACATGTGTCCATTAACATCCAATTACCACCAACCAACCATGATCAGGCCTGCCAAAAGAGAACTCTGTCAATATTTTTTCCCGGACCTTGATGGACTCGAAGGTAATTGGATGCACGTTACATTGAAAAACTGACAGGCAGACCTGATCAGACATGGGTGTGAAAGGAGCCATAGATATTGGTATTGTACTGTGAATCCAGTCCAGTATGGAGATGCACCCCTAGAGAATGTGGTGTGGGGGTATAGCTCGAATGGGGGATCACCTTCCCTGGGAAAAACAGTCCAGGCAGCAAAGTTCTTTTTCTCTCTGAACACATCCAACATGTAGCTCTCTCAGAAGGCTGTCTGAGTCCCAGGCCAGAGCAAAACCATGTCTCAGCCTTCCCCTTTTATCTCACCTGGACAAGCATTCATCAAGCAATCAACTATCCAGGTGAGACCCAAAGCCCGAGCTGGACTATCCGGACCCAAAGTCAAAGCGAAACCCTGGTCAGGGTTCCGCTATTCATGCACATAGGATAGAAAGCGAGGGGAAACATACCGCCCCTCAATGATGTCCCCTCTCCTTATGTCACAGTGGTCATGAGGACCTGGACTCATAGGAAGTTACCAGTGACCAAGGAGCACCAAGATCCTGAGTTGTGTCAGCTAAACAGCTAATTGCAGTGGGACAACGCTGTATTTGATGGGCAGGTAAGGTTTTAAGGACAACGCTGCACATATGGTAAGAAAGATTTATTAAATTCCAAGGGGGGAATGAAGTTCCCCTTTAAAAACCACTTTACATTCACCTTCCCCATTGAGCACATTTCAATGCATTTTACCAGATGACAACATTTTACCAAAATGTCCTGATTTTTATGCAGTGAAAACTCCCAATTTCACTTTTTGTCTATTATAGTTCTGAATTCAGAACTGAAAAGGAAGAGACAGTTGTGGTAGCAAGAAGGACAAAGTAATTAGAACCCAGAAGGGAAACAAATAAATCTCCTCGGTTAAGATAGGATTATAACAGTTGAAACAGCAATTACAATCAATTAACCCCGCAGTGTCTCATAAGTGACACATTCTCTTTGTTGTGTCAGTGCTGCATGAATCTTTCCCATCCTTGGCCTGGTTTACCTCTTTGTCCTCCATCTTTAATGTTACAAGTTATTATATTGACAATACAGAGTAATATGTACATTCTGTTCTGCCCACTCACCCACACTCAATGTTTTAATCCTTGCCCTGTGTGTGTGTTGTCTCATTTTCCTGATGTGGGTGATGATTCCATCACAAAGAGCAAGTTGGCAAAGAACATGTTTCTCTGTGGTGACAGATACAGCTCGTTCTTATGAAATGACGGTACAATTCTATTTATGTCAGAAATGGTATGCAAAAGAGATGCTGCAGATGACAATGCCTAATGTGAACTTAGCTTAGTATGAGGGCAGTAATTAAATGAACACTCCTAAAAAAATATTGAAACACCCTTTAATTCACTTCCATTTTAAGGCTGCATGGTGATGTATGTCTTAGTAATATCCCCTTCGGACACCATACCATGTACCCAGAATCCAACGGGTGCTGGAACAACTGGTGGATGGTAGCACAGTATACTATTTAGAAGATATGTTGTCCGTACACCATTCTGCTTCGGAACGTCATCTTTATTCATATTGCTTTAGCATGACATATGGATTCAACGTTTCGGAGCCTCACAGGGGCCTAACTTTCCAGATGTTGAAATGTCTCTCGGCGTCCTCACATCTAATTGCAGGTCAATGGACCTGCAAAAGCTGTGATGACATTAGTGGTCCTTACAGGGGCGTCCCAGGGCCAGGTGTCACCCGGAGCGGAGACCAGGTGACACCCCGCCGTGACGTAATCGCGCATGTGTGTGATGTCACCACGCGCGCGCACGATGGTGTCATCGTGCATGCACGGTCATCTAAATGACGCCTGCCGGCAGCCATCTTGGAAGTGGATGCCGGCAGAGAGAGGAGGGGAAGTTCACCCGGCGGGATGAGGTATGCCGCCGGGTCCCTTCCTCTCTCCTGACACTGTCAGGCTCTCGGTCCATGACCGAGTGCCAGACTTTATAGAGGAAGTGACACCAAAATGACTGTCAGTCATTTTGGTGTTATCCCTCCAATGGTGTCACCCGGGTGCGGGCCACACCGCCCTTGTGACACCACTGGGTCCTTAGACTGCTGGAGCGAAGGGGAGAAGAAGCTGGGGAAACCGGTCCAGCAGCCTGGACAGAGATGGCGGGAGCAGGGATCAGGTAAGTAAAACCTTTTTTTAATAGTGTCCCCTAGACATAAACAAACACTTGACCCTTGCAGTGTGAGGGTAATATTCTTAGTGCGGACCTTCACACTCAATAATCAAATTCTACCAAGGCATCACTCTATGTATGGTGATTAATAATAACATAGACATGTCAGGTGTAAAATGCTGTGATTGTGAAATACTTACACTTGCAGAACATTCACTTCCTGCTTTGAAAGGGAAAAAAGACTTCAGCTTGCCAAAGCAATGCACACTGGGATTGCCTTGTCATCAGCAGAGCATTGCTGGGAAATCTCATCTCAGTGAAAGGCATTTTCCGCCCCTGAGATAATGCACATGGTTGCATTTCCTAGTCACATTAACCAATTTTCAGGAAGTAAAAGGAAATCTAGTAACCTGCCCTTAGTAAACATGGCCACTGTCAGAAGACTGGGGAAGAAAAGAGAAATAATGTATGCAAAGAATGCAAAGCCGGGAGTGATCTAGAAGTATGTGTTTGTAAACTGTCATTACTAAACATTTCTAAAGGTCAAGACTTATGGGGGGCATGGGGATCTGGGAAGTTGTGGGGATCTAAAGGTGTGTTTGTTTATTATTTTAAAGATAAGGGTAAAGGTCCGTAAAGGTTTAATTCAGTGGGACCTCATAGCATGATATAAATCATTGCTGCTACTTCACCTAACAAGAAGAACAATGTCTGCAGAAAATGAATAGCAGATTTGTAAGCGTGCAGAATTTTGTAGGGAAATGCAACTGTTCATGAAACTCGAGTCTTAAGAACTGCCATTGAAGAAGCTCTTTATCAGTACAGGGCCAGAGGGCCTCAGAGAAAACTTTTAAGCAGTCAATGTCTGCAGCTGAAATAAAGGAATGTCATTAGGATGCTGCAGAGCGAGCCGGCTAAGCATCCATACTGCCCACACACTATTCACAACACCATAAAAGATGCAGAGATGCTGACATATAAGCATTGCAGGAGATACAGGCCTCTGCAGAGAATGTGGTTTGTTCTTTACAAGATATGGCATTATGTATGAAGCACATCCATAGAGTATCCAACACAGCAATATAAAAGCCACCCTATTAGTCTGTGTATGGTGCGCACGCTATCATATGAGCCTGAAACTGCATCGCTAGAGACCAAGAGAGCTGTATACAGTATATGACCGTACTTCCTAAATTTCTCAGAAGAGAAAGAGGACATCTTTAAAAAAAAGTATGTAGGCAAAGGACATGTTCCTGCTATGCCCCATTTTACAGAGACAATTAAGCATTGTCACTATATTCCCTTTATCCTGACTTGCGACAGGCTTACTAAAATGATACTCTGCTATTTTGCACATTCAGTGACAACTCTATAACAATTGGGAGATGTGGAGGGATTCTGTAGCCTGTCAAAAGACAACTTGGCAGGGCTGACACCATTTCAGTCCAGAAAAGGCATAGTGCTGTCAGACCACAACAGGAAATAGACATCTGAGTGCATTTCTAGCAGATCAACAGTTTTTTGGGGCTTGCAAGGTCTGGGATAAAACATAGAACATGTGCATGCTTTCTAAAAATAACCTTCATATGTTTTTCTTTTTTTTTGCCCTGACTTACACTTTAAGGAGGTCTGGAGACATGTCTGTGAATGTGCTTTATGTCCTGTTCATAAAGATGAACTGTGCTTTATGTCCTAATGTTGGAACCGTCATAAATTAGAATAGGATATACACTACTGAGGCACCTGGATAGTTCTGGGCGACTTCCATACATGGTCTGGGAGCTTTATTAGGTTCTTTAATAAACATACGAAAGCACCAAGTGATAGCTCCTGGCCAGGTACATACTGACAGCTAATGTTCTTCTCCATATTATCCCCAGGCAGGTCCTTACATCACCTTGTTCACCACAAACACATCTGATAGAGCAAAACATTTGCACTTATGTCAACTTTTTTGAAAAACGTGTGTTGCCCCCTCCTTACGTCTGTATGAACCCTTACTCTTAAATATAAAAAGCCAATTTCCCTTGAAACTGAGGTATAACTACAAGAGGATTGACCATTCCTTAAAATTCAGGGGAACCGAGCCCTGTTGTAATTCTCCCACTATGTCCAGCAGTGTGCTCCCATGACATAGCTGCTATGTTAGCTTCTAGAAGGTTTGGGGAAAAAGAGCACCCCATATCCCAGTTTTGTTGATTTAAGTACAACTAAATGCAAAGCTTTTTCCCCAATTCTGAATAGAGTAAGAAATATTAAACCCTGTTCAGGTTTTTTTGGACATCCATGTCCCATCTGTTTAGAAAACTGCCTTTAACTGCCTGTCTTTACACACAACAGGAAATAAAAGGAAATCTCTTAGTCCATTGTCACTGCTGGACATTTGAATTCCTCTAATTTTCTGTTCTGACGACAACGCATTACTTCCTTTATAGCCCCAGTGTCACCAGGACAAAAAAAAGGGAGAGTCTCTCCGATGGGGCCATAGACAAAAATAAAAACCTGACTCTAATCTTTCACCACTCTAAAAAAAAAAGTTTTTGATTTAGATACACAAAAGGAGAACAGGGCCATCAAAGATATGAAACTTTTATTGAATTGGTTTACCCGTGTAGCTGTAGCTTGTGCCAGAAACGAGCAGGAACTGAGATGAACAAATAGAATAATGAGGCCATATCTCTACCATCCTGTCATGTGAATCATAGAGACACGCAGTGTTTTCCTATCAACAATAGATTTCAGATCAATAACAATCTACAAAGCTTAGCAATGAATCACAATCATGATTAAATGGTGCAGTGAGATTACCACTATCTGAGATGTAATGACAAGCCAATCATTACAAAACTAGAGGAAATGGGAGCCAAGGTGGATTAGTTGTCCATAGTGACCAATGACATTTCACCTTTTAACCCTTGGGATACTGAAGCAAGGAGTGTGATTGGTCGCTGTAGGATCCCTGTTTGTTAACCTATTTTCTTTTCTCTGCAAGTTTTCATACTTAAGCAACTTTTATAAAACGTGAGCAAAGCTATACCTGCTAACATCTTTGGAAAACTATAATAAAATAAAGACTTGCCAAAGCATGTTGATGGTTGGCAAATTGTGACTATTTTCCATGTGACTCCTTTGATTTTTCAATCAAAGTCTGTCAAGCCAGGTGATGGACAGGGCCACCCTCGGCTTGAATTTTGGCTGATTCACAGAAATCATTCAAAATTAGTGCAGGGATGTAGTATTTTTCTAATGCCATTTTGTAATATCTCATTGTGAAGTTAGTCAGCTCACCTGTGTGCTGGCTAGTGTCCTTTAAGTGTGGAGTGATTATTCTCAGTCACCTGCTTTGTTGAGTTTGCTCCAGCAGGGTGTGCTTGAGATAACATTCCATGTTAAGGATGTTTACTACCATATTTACTACCTGGCCAATAGTAAAAAATGTCAAAGTACCGCACCAATAACACCGCTTCTCAATAGTTTCATAAAAGAACAACGTTGTTCATAGCACTCATACATTCATGCATTCATCCTATGGGCCCCACACAATCTACGGCAATTAATATCTTTAAGGTTCAAAGGAGATAATACTCCCAATTCAACACCTGGTTCCTATCGATAGTTGTGCCCCTGCTTGGCGAAGATATCAGATCCAAGGAGATGGATATTGCACGTCTACTTTGAGAATATAACTGTAATCAGTTCTTTCTGCAAGTAGTACATCCTAGGATATGGTGGATACAATCTGTTTATCAAATGTTGAAGAGAAGAAGTCTCTATAACTAGTGTAATTTGAGATAATTGCAGTCCACTAGGGGCATATATATATGCATCGTCCTCCATACATAAACACCTTTCGTTGATCTATTAGTTAGGGAATGTAAATCACATAATTTTTTGGGACTGTTCGAACTTTCCCATAAAGATCAATTCCTCCTGATGTTGGATTTTATTCAAGGGGGAGACCCGTGCGGGACCTATTCGTACTTGGTAGTCATCAACCGTACTCACAGTTTGTTGTCTTGTATCCCTCCTTTTTGTGTCCGGGAAAATCTTGATGACTTTGATGACCAGTTGCAATTATAAAAAGGGATACATTTGATATATCAGAGCTCCAGGAAACATATACCCCCTTTCTTGCTTACCTGGCCAATAAGCAGGCTTGGGGGCCTGTTATAATATCTGAGGCATGTCCTGGCACATGGTCTTCCCTGTATTGTTTTCACCCCGGGAGGATGCATCTGTAACCATAAGTCTTGTCCTTAGGCCTGAGGGCATGGGGATCTGGAAAGTTGTGGGGATCTCTACTCCTGGGAGGTATTCCTAAATTACTGGCTGCCATGGAGTGCTACAGGCCTTGAGGAAGTGGAGCTGCAGATGTCCCCCACATGTAGGTGGTGAGTGACTGAGTTGGAAACTACACAGGAACCTTTAAAGTTTAAGTGTCTAGTCAGTGAAGCCTTATGAAAGAGGGACCAAGAAAGTTAAAAGACTATGCAGAAGATCAAGGATTGTGTATGTCAAAATCTACAGATATCCTGTGCTACCTTCACCCTCGTTCCCTTTTATTCTTCATGCATGTGCTATTAAAATCTCTTAAAATCAATTTAACGTGACTGGCACCCATCATTCATACCATCCAATGACAAGGAATTCACCCTGAGAAGAATGCACCTAGCACATTTATTAAATATCTCATGCAGTTCCTGGCACATGGTCTTCCCCCTAAGTGAATCTGGGACATTCGGAATGCCACTATCTGGTAATCCATGTTTAGAGGCCATGTTTCTATAAACTATGTGCCAGGAGGTTACCAAAAGCACTAAATTAGAATCGTGTATGGCCAACTTTATCCATTGTGCCCCACTGGACTTTACACAAGGACCTGTGTTATGTGGAGTAAAGTATTACTTCGGTCATATACTAGTTGATTTTCTACGAAGGTTCCTATGAACGCATCAGAACATTGAATAATGCCATCAGAGACTTGAGAATGCCATTCAAAATTTAGTTTGATGTTAACATTCAATTTTGGAATGAATGGAGTTTCCGAACCGAAACCAATTCACTGTTAAAATGTTGTTTGTTCAAGAAAAACATTTTCATCCTGCTCCCTCCATTTTTTTCGCTGCACTCAAAACAAGCTTGGATTTGACCTCATTGAAGCAGAAAGAACATTCATAAAAGTAACTTTTGACACAAGGTGCATGTATGCAAAGCTTATGTACACATTATGGCACACTTACATGGCAAGTGTGCCCTTCTCCAGCGCTGTCCGATCTCGGCTGACAATCGTTGCTCCATCCACCGCCGCCACCATATGCTTTGCTGCTTATTCCGGGTCCCCCCGTTGTTCTCTTCATCCATTGGGCTGCCTCTGACGCACGCATGCATGCGCACAGGAGTTATATCATCCTTGGCACCCGGCTCCATTCCCGGCATATAACAGATACCGTACTGTGTACTCAAGAGATTAAAAAAAACTGCTAGAGGTGAGAAGCAGACGTTATTTGGCAGAAGAGACTTGGCATGTGTATTCTGCCACAAAACTCTACTTTCTAACAGTTTTTTTTATTTTGTAGGTTTACTTCTTTAACTATTTCTATTAACTTCCCTGCTTTAGCTATTAGAGAATTGAACTAATAAAAAAAAAATGTCTATTGGTGTATGGCCGGCTTGAAGTGCGAGCTTGACACTTATTTGAAATGTGTGGAAACACACACGGCTTATCTTCCCAGGTCTTTTTACTTTCATTCTTTTGTTTCTAGAGCACACCCGGCTTTTTTTCTTTGTAAAATCCTTTGCTTTACAAGGTTTTCTGAGAACACCTAACAACCAGCCTGCAGTTCTGTAGGTCAAAGCTTCTAAACTCAGCCCACCCAGGTCTATCTGCCGTCTAATTCTGCACACCCACTCACGTTCAGAAAGAATAAAAGTGATGTATTTTATGTGCTCCCCAGTGAACTACAGAAAACATTGCATGCAGGGAAATGTACAGGTAGTTTTACAGGAGATAGATTGTTTAACATAGAATGGCTGCCAAGAAGCTGTATCTCCTCCCAGAAGGCCTTGTGTGACTGTGAAAGATCATGTGAACTATGTATTATAGAGGACCTTCACCCTCCCCAACCCCTTGTAAAGTGTATCTAAAGCCAATATTTTTTTTTGTTTGCTCTTGGGTACCATTTTCACTGGGACTGAAAGTGAGGGAAAATCCAAAATTCTTAAAGGAGAACTATGAGGTGAGTGCTTTTCACTCACCTCATAGTTTTAGCCAACCTGTGACAATGAAACTGTCACAGGTTGGCTCAGTAGATCGGGAGGTGAGCGAACACATACCGACGTTCGCTCACCTCTCGATCCTGTCACAGCTCTCTGCCGTGACCGGGGGGGGGCTGGTCAGACATAATTGTCGGGATCCGCTTCAGCTGCGGCATCCCAGTATACCGCGAGCAGTAGCTCGCGGTATACTGTGGCATCTCAGTATACCGCGAGCGGCAGTTTGCGTTATACTGAGCTTAGGGTGACAGGAGGATGCTAGTTTGTGTCCTCCCGTTACCCTAAGGAGAACTATGGGGAAAAGCCTCAACACCATAGTTCTCCTTTAATTGTCACTGGAACAAGAATAGAGGGAAACTCCATTCACCTTGTCTCACACATGTGCCATATGACTCTACACCCATCTGATGAAAACAAAAAGCCTTTCCTCCCAAATCTTGCTAGATGTTGCAAAATCTCAAGAGATCTCCGAAACAAAGTTTTTTTTTCAGCTGAGCCATATACATAATGTGGTACAGCGCATGCGGATACCATGAGACGCAAATGTCATTGGTGTGCCGCCAGAGAACAAGGAAGTAGAAGCCCGCCGCCGATGATGATTTTTTCAAATAGTGGCAATGTTTCCGATGCACACAGAGCTCTGAGACTGGGGAAACAGTACAAAAAGGAGGCAGCAGTGACACTCACCCATGGAGACAGCCGACTTTTTCTCTCTCCCCACCCAAATCACATAGACATCTCTTGCCCAGCTCTCAGCAACCAGGGAAGATAGTCCTGGAGCAAAAGAAAAGAAAAATAGGCGGAAGGACTACATGACAGGGTGGACAGGGAACTCGGAAGTACGGGGTTGTTAGTGTTAAGGGGGGATGGTCACTTACCTGATTGGCCGGTTTCAAGAGTTGCAGGAGGGCCTCCTTAGTGGTCTGGAGGGGGGTGGAGTAGTACTGGTTCAGTCTGGATTTGCCACACGGCAAGCGAGCTTCACCCCTGCAGCTGCTTTGCCTCTTGAAAGACAACCAGAAACATGACTGATTTAAAACAGTTATTGGACCAACTGAAAACTGCTGCACAATTGCAGGGTCCAAACTGGCTACAGGATCAAGTTGCTACTATCCTGCAGGACGTCCAACAACCAACCGAGCATCGGGCGACACGGGCTAGGAGGTCCAGGCCTCCTGAACGTTTTTCGCCGGAACACGGTGCATCCAGTGGGGCTCAGCGCCGAGTTAGGAGCCCCTCCAGGGACCCTTCAGGTCCACCATCCAAGCGCCCACCTGCGCTTCCGCATGGTGCCCCTGGGAGGAATCCTCGTCGCAGGCGGAGCCCCAGGGAGAGGGTTCACATTCAGCTGCCACCTCACACCCTTCTGGCCTGTGTCCCGCCCAGCTCCTAGCAACTAGTGACGTCACTGGTTGCCAGGAGCTGGGCAGGTGGCTGACTAGAGCAAGGGCCATACACAACTCCCTGCCCAGCTTTTAGCAACCAGAGTGGGCGGGGTGATGTGTATGCCGGCAGGATGCTGGCCAGAGCGCCCCAGGTTGCTAAGAGCTAGTTGGGGAAAATTGTATGGCCCTTACACATCTCCCTGCCCAGTACTTGGCAACTCTCTGGACAGTGCCCCACCCAGCTCCTGGCAACCAGTGATGCGCAATTTGTTGTAGATATGCCCCTGGGAGGCAGTTAAGTTCTATTCACTTTGTTTCAACATATAGATTGTACTAATACACTCAGGTTTATTAAGGGAAGGAAGGTCCACTTTAACGCAGCATACCACATAAATGTCAATGATAGTTTACACACATTTAAATGCAATTGGGTTTGCGCCTCATGTATTTTATGTGCATGTTAATGTGCATTTTTATGCATGTTGTGTTACTTTGTTCTGTCAACCATAAAAAATGTAGTTATGTTGAGGTTGTTATGGCAAGGGCAGGTTACTCTACACTGGAAATGTGTTAAAACAAAATGGTACATGCATTTTTATGTGCGGCCATTGCCATGGATAGGCCTACAACACATGTCGACAAACGGACCTGCCAACACACGCCAACACAGCACACATGTGTGAACCGGCACTATTATAAACAATGGTAAAGCTGTGAACCTTCATTGACGCACTCAATAAATTGCACTGAACAATACAAAATCGACCAACCACCAGCTAACCCTTTAAAGGACGATTTCATTATAAATATAAAAGTCTAGACTCAGTCAGTCAAAACAAGTGATCAATGAAATAAATTCGACGTACAGAAAATAGTTTTGTTTTAGAAATATCACTTGACATATTTACTAAGAGGATGAATGGAGACATCCATATAAAATTCATTCAAAAGAGCTTACCTCACACGTTACAATCTGACTGTACGATCCCCATTAGATTGATTGGATAGTTTAGAGCCCTCACATTACAATGTTTTGGCCAATCATAAGTTGATTGTACGTCAAGATTGATGTGTGTGAATTGACCCTCAACACACCTACAAAATAAACAGATTTTGACCCCCCCAAAGAAAATTGAATTCAATCTCATCCGTCATGGTTAAAAGTGAACCTGTTCCTGAGAAACAGGTTGGTGATAGGCTGACACCTTCATGAAAATGCTTGTTGCCGTCTACTATACTTAAAGTGACATTAAACCCTCACATTTTTTAACATAAACCAATACTGTAACGTGCGCCTTACTGTAATCCATGGTTGTTTCCCTTCTCTTTGCTGCTCTTCCTTTTAAATCTGTATCTGTTCTCATGCTGGACAGAACTTCTGTTTTGCAGCAGACTGCCTTGTCTCTGAAATGGATACATGGTGGATACGTGGTGTCTGTGTGTAGGTTTGTAACCTGAGCCAGCACTACAGGAAGAGGCACTCAGCTACAAAGGGAAGTTCTCCCCAAGCATGAGAAGACATGAGGATTTAAAAGGAAGAGCAGCAAAGAGAAGGGAAACTACCATGGATTACAGTAAGGCGCACATTACAATATTGGTTTATGTTAAAGAATCTGAGGGTTTAATGTCACTTTAACCCCAGCTTAGAACAATTACGCATATCAGGAGCTTTGACTTCACTTGCTACATTCTTGCTCCAGCTCAGAGACATTTAAAAAAAGGGTTAACTGCTCGTTTTAGTCTAGGGTGGAAAATAAAAAATGTATACTAACTCAATCCTTTGAACTGGCTTGCTCTTAGACCCGGTTCACACCTGAGCGTTTTACCGCGCGTACGAACGCTCGGTAAAACGCCATACGCCCAAAGAAGTACAGGAGCTTTTTTGGGGCGTATTAACGCGCGTATCCCGCTGTATCCATCAGGATACAGCCGGATACCCCCTCGGAAACTTGCATTTGCCGCGCATTTATTTTACCGCAAATCGCGGTAAAACCGCCAAATGCGATTTTCCAATACGTTAAGGTGTGATCCCAGCGTAAGACCGGTCTCTTCCACCTCTCCACCCCTCCTCTGCAGCGGTCTAAGGTTCCATACACAGTGTATAGGATGTGAAGACGCTGAGGCACTGCAGCGGAGGAGGAGACGGACAGGAGGGAGCGCGTTCACAGCCGTCTGGCTCGGAGGGTCAGGTGAGTATAACTTTTTTATTTTCCTCACTAGACAAAAATGAGCGGTTAACCCTTGCAGTGTAGGGGTAGCCCCACTGCAAGGGTTAATAAAAATGTTGCCAAAAGTTCTTCTTTAACACAGACAATCAGTAAGGAGGTTAGAAATATCAGCTAGATTTTTCTTTTAAGACTGGTATGCAATAAGAAAATAGTTAAAGCTG
The DNA here is from genome assembly GCF_000935625.1 of Nanorana parkeri. Taxonomy (NCBI): domain Eukaryota; kingdom Metazoa; phylum Chordata; class Amphibia; order Anura; family Dicroglossidae; genus Nanorana; species Nanorana parkeri. The sequence goes on along the minus strand of NW_017306284.1, from coordinate 2,901,122 downwards.
TACTAAATATATACAAATAAATGATATTCGTCTGTGTAAAAAAATCAGGCGATGTGTGACCGTAATGTTGTATCATACACACTGCAATTGGCAGGCAACTTCAATCATGTTCCACCAATGTCCAATCACAAAAACAATCACTAATAGCATCAATCAGTTGAAGGTGTCAATAAGAACTGCTGTCGGTAGATTGCCTTGCTCTATTGGTAAAGTGGACGGAATTGTCTGAAAATTGCTGTGTGTGGCCAGTGTGATGCGTCCGTGGATCTGCAAGTCTCAGCATGTGTAAAACGCCAACTACTACACCACAAAGCGAGCTAAAATCAGCCCAATAGACAACATCAATGACAAGTTAGAATATACAAATCGGCTACAAAGTTGCCAGATTTCGAGGGACATCCCCAAGTCTTAGAGGCCAGTCCTCATAAACTTCCTTTACTAAATGCTGGCCCATTGCACAACAACATTTCCTTCTTTTCTGGTGTTTTTCTCCTATTCTGTAGCTTTCACAACACATTTTTGTGAACCGAATGGAGAGACACAAGGCGCAGTCCCGAACCATGAAAGTCAACAACTAGACAAGTGTTGTATGTGGCTCATGGGCTGCAGATGAGGTGACATGGCATGACATCTGTCAGTATCTGGTTGGTGGGGATGAAGATGATGAGGTGACAGGGTGACTGCTCTCACCGGGGTGAATGGATCCTCTCTTGTCCCTCACAGCGGACTCCGCTGAGCCGTGCTCCTCCTGGCACGCATGCCCCAGCCCCGTTGGGGGGATTTCCGTGTCGGTGCTGGTCAACCAGGTGGACTCCGTCTCCCTCGTCCAGCTCTCGTAATAGCGAGGTTCTATGGCATCGGCTCTGCTTCCTCCGCAGCCCATGGTGCCCTCAACGACGCAGCGGCTGGGGTATCCCGCAACCGACGCAGCTTCGCACTTTTCCAGTTGTGGCACGGATATGATTAAATCGAGATACAGGATAGGCAGTGAAGCCCGCGTAGCACCATGTCCGTTCAGCAAGCAGGCAGTACGATTCCGGGGGGTGCACACATGTTAGGGGTTGCTGGAAAGTGACGGTGTGATGCAGAGATGGAGAGGGGGGCTTGTGCCTATAAAGTGTAATTATTCTTGTGCGCAACCCGTGGCATGCCTACCTATCGCTGAATGCTGGATTCCCCCCCTGCTCCTCCACATACTCAGTGCATGCTCTCTTACTAATAAACATGAGCCTCCCCCTGATGGATGGGAGTGAGCTCTGCTGACGTCGTAGCTGTGCCTGGAAGATGCAGGAGGACCAGTCTGCAGACTGTGGATGCGAGGAGGATGCAGCGGCTCTTTGTGTCGGAGAGCACGGTGGGGAAGGAGGAGTTGGATTGTAGCTTCCCCCCCCCCCCCCTTCTTTATGCATGGGTCCTGTGCGGCCATGACGTCACTACACATTCATCACTGCTCACACACGTGTGCTGCCGCCGCCGCAGTCCACTCTCCTAACCATCCATCGCTAGAGAATCCCCAATGCCTGCTGGCGTCATCAGAGGTCTATAATATGAAGGGGACGCAACCTGCTGCAACTCTGTTCAATGCATACTGCAACATCGTCCGCCCTGATGTCTTCCAATCCCCATCCTTGTCCAGGGCCTGGTTCACGCCTCAGCGTTTTCACGTGCGGATCTATCAACGCGAACACGTGCAAAACACGCATTGTAATGCAAGTCAATGACGATTGTGTGTGTTGCGCCGCGCGTACGAGAACGCCTGTCGCGCAAAAAGATACAGGAGCTATTTTTAGGTGGATGTTGCGTGGTTTTGGTCCCATAGGCATCTCTATTTTAAAACAGCAAAAATGCGCATAAACACGCAAAGGAAAACTCTTGAAAACCACGAGATTCTGGGAACGCCTAGGTGTGCGCCAAGCCTAAAGGGAAATCACAGCGCATGTTCAGTTCTTGGTGGAACATTTATGTCAAAGTAATTGTCGTGATGAAAAGGTTACATTTGCTCTGTTTGCATCATTTGATACGGAGTTTTGGGGCCCATGTACGTGGTGCATTAAAGCAGAACTCCAGGGGAAAAGATTCTTAACCTTTGCAGTGGGGCTACCACCGCACTGCAAGGGTTAACTGCTCGTTTTTGTCTTGGTTAAAAAAGAAAGTTATACTCACCTGATCCTCAGATCCAGCCGGCTATGACAGTGTTCCCTCCAGCCTGTCTCCTCCTCCACTGCAGCGATGGTATGTCCCTCTGCATCCTCACGTGCTATGCACAGTGTATAGAATGTTATACTGAGGGACCTCAGACCGCTGCAGTGGAGGGGGAGAGAGGCTCAGGGACCGGTCTAAGATCAAGCTGGCTCTGAGGATCAGGTGAGTATAACTTTTTTTTAACCCAGACACAAACGAACACTTAACCCTTGCAGTGCCGGGGGAAGCCCCTCTGCATAGGTTAAGAATCTTCTGTAACACACGTGCGTTACAACATGATTTATCTCATGCGTGAATGTGCTTTGTATTATGGCAGCCCATTGAAATGAATGGGCTTCTAACGCACAAAAATGTCCCACAAGTCGGACATGTGGTAAACATTTTGCTCCAGGTCGGGTGTCACCCGGTGCCGCCGCCAGGTGTCACCCAGTGGCACGTCATCACGCACGCGTGTGACATCATTACGCACGCAATGACGTCACGCACACTGAACTGCTGGCCCCCATCATTGTGATGGATGCCGGCAAAGACAGAAGGTCCCTCTCCTCTCTTGTGCAGCTGTCAGGCTCTCGGTCCATGACCATTAACTTTTCAGAGGGGGGGTGACACCAAAATGACTGTCAGTCCCTTTGGTGGCACCCCCACTGATCATGGACCGCACCCCCCCTTGTGACGCCACTGGCTGCAACGCACTATGGTGCATGCTGCAGCACATTGCAACACACGTGTGTTGCCTTAGTGCGTTGCAATGCTATTAAAAATGAATGGCACCACAATGCATTGCCCCTGATTGCGGTAACGCACAGCTTTTTCTCCAGGGGTGGTCAGCATTAAGAGCCTTTTCAATGCTCTAAATTAGGGGTAGGCAACCTCGGCACTCCAGCTGTTGTGGGACTACAAGCCCCACAAGGATTTGCAAAACTGAGAGCCGCAGGAATGGCTCCCAGAAGCATGATAGGATTTGTAGTTTCTGCACAGCTGGAGTGCCAAGGTTGCCTACCCTTGCTCTAAATCTGGGGTGGGGAACCTCCGGCCCTCCAGCTGCAGTGAAACTACAAATCCCATGAGGCATTGCAAGTTTTTCACAGCCACAGGCATGACTCTCAGAGACAGATGCATCATGGGATTTGTAGTTTCACAACAGCTGGAGGGTCGGAGGTTCCCCACCCCTGCGCTAATTTTTTTGGGGGTCTGTTCACATCATCGGGTTGTGGTAATCTGCAGTAAAATGTGCGTTTTTACCACAATGTATGTTAATGCATTCAACACAGTTGAAATTTGTTGCCGTGCCATTTCAGAATGAGTGCACCAACCACAATGTACTTGCAACGCAATGCATGGATGTGAATGATTTGTGCGTTGCAGTGTTCTGGGTTTTAAAAAAATGAACCGTTTTAGTGTGTTGCATAGCTGTGGCTGCCGTTTCAAAATGAACTGGTTGCTTAATGCAAGGAGCAATGCCGAATGTTAAATATGCATACGTTTCCTCAACGCACTCATATAAACTGGCACTAATAATATCAAATAATCATACACAGTACCTACGTACCAGGGACGTGCGGTCAGGGGAGGCAGGTGGAGGCGGAACCTCACCTAGAATTATGCTTCTATCAGGTTTCACAGCAGGGAAAGCCTACCCGCTGTGTAACCTGTCATGGACGGAGCGCTGCCTGTTAATTTCCCTGTGTCTGGGAACATTATTTGGACATTACCTGCAACCATAATATGAAGAATATGCAATGAGTGTATCGCTGCATAACATCCAATTTATTGTACACTGACCCCTATGTACGATCCCATTAACCCTTTCGCTGGTCATTGTTTTGTCATGCTTTACTGGCTCCAATGCAAAAAGAAATAATAAATGCACATTTTTTCTTTTATGAATATGTGTGCCTTTATTTTTTAAAGGTGGACTGTACCTTTAAACTGTTGGGGGGCCTATGAATTGAAAACAGCCTGGGGCCCACAATACAATTAAGCCACTGCTAGTACGTAGTGGTAAAAACATGCATTTTACAGCAACATGGTGTGAATGGATCCTTAAAGGAAACCTCTGCTGAGCGAAAGAAAGGGTCCAAATGTGGTGTGAGTGGATCCTTAAAGGAAACCTCTGCTGAGCGAAAGAAAGGGTCCACATGTGGGGTGAGTGGATCCTTAAAGGAAACATGTGCTGAGAGCAAGAAAGGGTCCACATGTGGGGTGAATGGATCCTTAAAGAAAACCTCTACTGAGAGCAAGAAAGGGTCTAAATGTGGGGTGAATGGATCCTTAAAGGAAACCTCTTCAGAGAGCAAGAAAGGGTCCAAATGTGGGGTGAATGGATCCTTAAAGGAAACCTCTTCTGAGAGAAAGAAAGGGTCTAAATGTGGGGTGAATGGATCCTTAAAGGAAGCCTCTGCTGAGAGAAAGAAAGTGTCCACATGTGGGGTGAATGGATCCTTAAAGGAAGCCTCTGCTGAAAGCAAGAAAGGGTCCAAATGTGGGGTGAATGGATCCTTAAAGGAAACCTCTTCTGAGAGTAAGAAAGGGTGCACATGTGGGGTGAATGGATCCTTAAAGGAAACCTCTTCTGAGAGAAAGAAAGTGTCCACATGTGGGGTGAATGGATCCTTAAAGGAAACCTCTGCTGGGAGCAAGAAATGGTCCACATGTGGGGTGAATGGATCCTTAATGGAAACCTCTGCTGAGAGCAAAAAAGGGTTCAAATGTGGGGTGACTTTAGAAAAATTCTGGGATTTTTTTGTTGTAATGAAAATGTAATTTATTGTAGTGAATTGCTGACAGGTCTTCTTTAAAAAAGCAACATTGCAAACCCACCCTGATCATCTGCTTCTCTTCTACAGAGCTCCCTGTGGGTATTCAGCATTCAGAAGAAGCCATTGACACTGCAGTGGTTCTGGGTGTTTACAATTCATTGAAGCCTTCAGAATGTTTGTGAATCTACAAACAACTTCACAGGAAATGTCTCCAGGCTATTTAGTCTTTGCATTTCCCCGGCACCCCAATGCTCACTTGCCGCTAATGATAAATAAACAAATACACACATTGAAATGTTTCATTTATTCATTTTCCAAATAATTGGCTAATCATTGTTATGTCAGGTGATGGTGGCTCCCTGTTCTATGAAGAAAAGGAAAGAAGCTTCCTCCTGTACTCATCAAGTCAGGGACAAGTCCCACCGGGACCTTGATAAGGTCAAGGATAATCTCATTCTTTATTGTCCATCATTCTCGCCATTGTATCGGCTACAAGCAGCCAATGAGCATTGTTCTCAGCCCTCCATCTGGCAGTAAGTCAGGGTCAGAAGTGTGAGCTCCATGGCCCTGCACATCCAGATTAATAGACACTCTTCCAAGGCCAGGTAACCAGCTTTATACAAACACGGCATAGCAATTCTCACAGGTGTAATACATGCGCTGCTAAGACAATAGGGGGACATTTATTAACCAATTAGCTTCAAATCAGGCTGCCTGTCATACAGCAAAGTCTATGCCACTTTTTTGTGTATTTGCAACCTCTGCGTCTGGAATTCTGAAATCAAACTGAGATACAGTATTTCCCACCTGCTCTGTCAGCTGCCCTTCTGAAGTGCCATTCATAAAGTCACTATTTGCATTTCCAAGACATGTTACTGGGGCTACTGAAGGATCATGTAGAGTCTGGACTCTGAATCGTGGAATGGGAATTCCTTATCTTTAATATCAGAAATTTCAGAGACTTGAGAGGTGGTCTGAGGGGAGCTGTATAGGAACATTGCTACTGAAAATTTTGATCAGAGGCCTTATTCTTATGGCAGTAGGATTCCGTTCTTTATGCAGTTAGAGATGGTCACAGGTTTGTTTTAAAGTACTAATAAAGAAAATTATTATAAACAAGCTGGCCGGCTCTGACAGCGCTCCCTCCAGTCTGTCTTCTCCGCTGCAGTGATGGTACGTCCCTCGCGTCCTATACACTGTATCCCCACTGCAAAGGTTAAAAGAGAACTATGGGGTATGTGTTTTTCCCCATAGTTCTCTTTAGGGTCACGGGAGGACACATACTAACCTCCTCCCATGACCCAAAGCTTAGTATATCGCCCGCGACTATTGCCCGGACTATTGCCCGCGATATAATGATAGCGCCACAGCCAGGACGCATCCCAACAATACTGTCCAGATCCACCCAGCTGCGTGAGTGACAGCTGGCTCTGCCTATCTACAGGCAGAGCCAGCTGTGCCTGCCCCCTCCCCGTCTGTTCCTACACTCAGGGCTGGAGGATTGGAGAGTGGAGGGGGGAATCCGTGCGGGTAGCGGTGACTGACAGTCACCTCTCACTGCAGGAAGACGATCGGGAGCCGATCTATGACAGCTTCTTTGTCCTTCCCGTCCTTCCCCATCTCTCCTAACTGAAACTCTGTACATCAGTACGAGCTCTGCCTGGGAGAGAATGTGCAGAAGCCTGAGCTTTGCAGCCCTGACCGAGTGATCACAGTTGCAATGCTTTCCAGGCTTGAATGCAAATATTAAAGAAAAGCATTTTTTTGTTGTTATATTATTAAATATTAATTTCTTAAATTTTTGCAATAGGTGAACTTAGCCTTTAATATTTCATTCACAGTATCCCCAGTATAGAGGAAAAGGATCTCTTTAATATTTCATTCACAGTAGCTCTGGTGTAGAGGAAAAGGGTCTCTTTAATATCTCGTTCACAGTAAATCTGGTCACATCTAAAGCTGCGGGGTCCACAGGCTCTGGAATTGGAAGAAAATGGCCATACCTCCGTCATACGCTGATTTAGGAAAATCTGCCAGGGATGTATTCACCAAAGGATACGGTTTTGGTTTCATAAAGCTTGACTTGAAAACAAAATCTGAAAATGGACTGGAATTCACAAGTTCTGCATCAGCAAATGCCGAGACCAGTAAAGTCACTGGAAGCTTGGAAACAAAGTACAAATGGGCAGAATATGGTCTGACATTCACAGAGAAGTGGAATATAGATAACACACTGGGCACAGAGATCACAGTGGAAGATCAGCTAGCAAAAGGACTGAAGTTGACCTTTGACTCTTCATTCTCTCCTAACACTGGGATATATATTCTCCCCTGAAGAAGCCCTGGTAGGGCGAAACATGTTGGAATCATGAGAATGATTTACTTATCATGCGTTTTGTTTTAAAAAAAAATAATATTGTTAATTGATGTGATATTACCTATACAAATAGATCAATCATGTTTTAATTGTTCCAATTATGTTTTATGATATGCGATATTAAATAAATGAATTTTTATATATTTCTAACATTAAGAGAGTTAATGTATTTCTTAAAAGCACTTTCTCTTTTCGGTAATGGCACACCCTAAGGGCCTGTTCACATGAGTTTCAGGTCCTGATCAGGTCTGGATCAGGTGCGGATCTGCAGACGCGGTGCTATGTGTTTTTGCCGCGTTTTTGATGCGTTTCAGTTAAAAAAATATATTTTTTACATTTTTTTTACTGGAGTGGGGCTGTCAGTATGTTAGCTGCAGTGCAGTGCGTTTGACGTGTTTTGCGTTTCCAGACCGTACAAAATGTGACATGCAGTATTTTTCTGTCGTAACCTGAACGTACTGCGCACGTGAGAACTGTAGCCCATAAAACACATAGGGATACATTGGGATGCATTTTTAGTGCAGGAGCGTACGGATCAGGTCAGCACAGAAAACGGGCGTCGTGTGAACAGACCCTAAAGTGGAATTTACTTCATATTGTTTTCACAGTAACTCTGGTGTAGAGGAAAAGGGTCTCTTTAATATCTCGTTTACAGTAACTCTGGTATAGAGGAAAAGGGTCTCCTTAATATTTCGTCTCTTTAATATTTCATTCACAGTAGCTCCAGTATAAAGGAAAAGGGTCTCTTTTAATATTTTGTCTCTTTAATATCTCATTCACAGTATCCCCGATACATGTCACTGGTTATCCCCGGTACAAAACATGTCACTGGTTACTTGTGGCATTAATTATAGGGGCATGTTTTATATGCAATACTAGCCCCCCCGCCCCCTTTCAATTTATATTTAATATAATATATATGGTTACCTTTTAGTAGTGGAGACAGGAGAGTGAGACTGGGGCGGTGCCGACTATTTCGTCCCAGACGACAGCATGTGGTGGAGACGGAGGATGACTTCTCCCTCTCCCTGATGTCACTTCCTCCAACCCAGTCCCAGACGCAGAGGAGAGAAACAGAGGGAGAGACTCAGCCGACTCTATAAGTGACAGCGCCGGTGTATGATACAGTACATCCCTCAGACTCGTAACTTCATCGGACGTCCGGGGTGGTGTCCGTGGGGGTGTGAAGGACTCAGCCTTGTGTGCATGCACACTGCGAAATTCATCATATCCAGGGCTTGGCCAGTCAATACATCTGATGGCTAATGAGCATGTGTGGGTCCAACAAAGCTCTATATATGTTATTACTTTACGTTTTTGTTGAAATTACTGTGTTGAGTATGTTATTTAGGTGGGAGGTGAGGGTTACTTGGCCTCGCAGTCAGTCAAGACCTTCCGTTCGACACTTCACCAGATGAGAGGAAAGTAAATATATGCAGCAGCAACTGTGGCAGCCTGGCTCGCATCAAGTCTGATCCCCCCCAGGCTCAGGCCCCGGTGCAGTCACACCTGCTGCACCGGCGGTAGTTCCGCCCCTGCCCTGGTATAGAGGAAAAAAGTATCTTTAATATTCCATTCACAGTATCCCCGGTATAGAGGAAAAGGGTCTCTTTAATTTCTTGCAAGAGTCCATGAACCCATCGCACTCCTGACCGCTTACTCCAAAAATGGGTGCTGCGGTGATCAACGGGTGGCAGCCGTTACATACATAGGTAGAAACAGGGACACCTGCACTCCAGTTGCAATGCAAAACGTCTATTTATTGATGTGGTGCAGCATATCATACAAATGCAACGAATATGTCTTTGCCTGAAGAAGGGGATCATGTGTGACCCCAAAACGTTCGTTGCATTTGTATGATATGCTGCACAATGTCAATAAATAGATGTTTTTGCATTGCAACTGGACTGACGGTGTCCCTGTTTCTATCTTTAATATCTCGTTCACAGTATCCCCGGTATAGAGGAAAAGGGTCTCTTTTAATATCTTGCTCACAGTAACTCCGGTATAGAGGAAAAGGATCTCTTTAATATCTTGCTCATAGTAACTCCGGTATAGAGGAAAAGGATCTCTTTAATATCTCGCTCACAGTATCCCCGGTATAGAGGAAAAGGGTCTCTAATATCTCGCTCACAGTATCCCCGGTATAGAGGAAAAGGATCTCTTTAATATCTCGCTCACAGTATCCCCGGTATAGAGGAAAAGGGTCTTTAATATCTCGCTCACAGTAACTCCGGTATAGAGGAAAAGGGTCTCTTTAATATTTTGTCAAAATATTTTGTTTACTTGCAGCATTTGTTCTTTTATGAACATTTTTTTGAATCACTTGCAATGTTCCATTGATCTTGCTTCCTAATGTATATTTAATGGGTCTGTTTAGTTGTTTGTCTGGAATAACGTGCAGGCATACAAGTAGCTTCTTCTGACTAATCATTTGTTCCTTTTTCGTGGTGTCCTCGGCAGCTCTACCTGTAGTCTGCAGATGAATGGAGAATACTTGTGGGTTTTATTAGCGACATCAGTCTTTTGATTAATGCGAGCCTTCCTGCAGTATTTGGCTTTCATCCAACACAGTCACCTACTCTTCCAAGAATCCATAGTGGTCATATATCGCCTGTCCTTATAAGAACAGTTTATTTAATAGAGTCTGATAAACAGGCAAGGTTTAAAAGGATTTGTTTAACACTATTAGTATGGATTTGCTGCAGAAGCAAGCAGCGCTGTTCAAACTGTGCTGATGCTTTGCGCTGCCGTACCGCACCCACATTAAAGTGAAGTATAGTGCGTTGTAACATGCGTTGCAGTAAGCAGCCCATTCATCAGTCATTTCCTAACAGGACAGAAAGTGGTGAGAATTCTCTCAAGCAGGGACACAGCCATATTTTCAGTAGAGTGTGGAAGAGTTAGAACCTCTCAATGTTTTTTTTCCGCATAATTTTTATTAAGATTTTCACTAGGGATGCTCCGATGCCCATGATGGGCATTTTCATGAGTACTCGTGAAAATGCCCCAATACTAAAAGCCTATATCGGCCCTTTAAATTTTTTAATATATTTGGCTGCTGTAAAGTCCCGCAATTGCTGGGGACCTCGTGGAAGCCTTTTGGGAACCTCGTGGAAACCTTTTGGGAACTGTTTACAGTGCCGGCCGAAGATCTCCTCCTTCCTGGGGAACCCCACCACCCGCACCCACCTCCGAGACCCTGAACAGCCATGATGAGACCCTGCACAGCCTCCTGAGACCCTGCAAAGCCCTTGTGAGACCCTGCACAGCCTCTTGAGACGCTGCACAGCATCCTAAGACCCCACACAGGCTCCTGAGACCCCGCACAGCCCCAATGAGACCCCACACAGCCCACTTGAGAACCCACAGCCCACCTGAGACCCTCCACAGACCTCCTAAGATCCTTCACTAGAGACATTAGGCCAACACCCCAGAGCATCACCGAGTATTTAGCTTCATTCTTCATTGCTGGGATTTGTAGTCTTCTATAGCCGGTTGCGATTAGGCATCGCTGTATAAATGAATTGCTGGTATTTGTAGTCCTCTATAGCTGATGGTATTCTGCATTGCTTTATAATTTAGTGTTGAGATTTGTAGACCTCTATAGCCAGTTGCCATTCGGTATTGCTGTATAATGTATTGCTGGGATTTGTAGTCCCTCTACAGCTTGGAGTCATGTTTCCATAAGCAGATACAAATTGAAATTGTTACAACAGTATCCATTTTGGGTCCTTTTAATGTTTTTCTTGCTGTCTGTGACTTCCTGTCCCAGTGGCAACCACTCCTACCAATCCTGATATGTCACAGGGACAGGAAGTGAGGGAAAATCTCACTGATGGGGTAATGGACACAAATAAAAACCTAAACAGAGTTATGATTCCAGTTACTAGTAAGATATTAAACAGTAATATAATTATTATCATAGGCATGCACTGGCGTATTAAAACAATAACCCACACATTAAAAAGTTATGGACTTCTGGACTATTAAAGTGGAATTAAAGCCAAGTTAAAAATCAAAAAAATTTGGATAGAGGGGCAGGGGTGGGTTATGACCCTTGTCAGTTTTTTCTTTTTTGCCATTTTTGTCCCATTTAGGAGATTTCCCTTCACTTCCTGTTCGATAGCCACCATAGCAAGTGAGAGGAAATCCCTCCAAAGTGAAGGAAATCCATGGTTGTCACTGAACTGGTATCCTCGTTGGAAGATACCCACGGTCCAGACACGGTCCCATTGCTGACCGGCACTTGGTTATGGCTGAATAACAGTGGATGTGCCGGTGTTCTATCAAAAGGTTCGCCTTGTCGAGTTCTCCGACTGGTGACGTCACATCCATTGACTGCCAGTAGGAGATCTAGACCACATGGAGCTACTGCGCGTGCCCATGGAATCCTTGCCGAAATCTCTAACTATTGCCACTGCACCTGCGCTGCGCCGTCGAATTTTATAAAAACACTCGGCACTGCGCCTGTGCGGCTATCGGCTTCTATAACGTAGGACAAATATAACTTTGTACTAGGTTTGAGAATCCGATGAGCCGATAACCACAGTCGCCACAGCGCCTGCGCGGCTATCGACTCATTGGCTCCTATAACCTACGACAAATATAACTTTTTACTAGGTTATAGAATCCAATGAGCCAATAGCCACGCAGGCACAGTGGCAATAGTTAAGAGAATTCGGCTACCATTCCATGGGCATGCGCACTAGCTCCATCTGGTCTAGATCTCCTACTGGCAGTCCCCGGATGTGATGTTACCAGTCGGAGAGCACGACAAGTGGAAGCTTTCGATAGAACACCGGCCTCCAAAGCAGGTGAATCCACTGCAAGCCATAGCCCAGCTCAGCCTCCCTCCTCTTCAGTAATTGGTTGCTAGGACTTCTGATTTATTAGCAACCAATTACGTCAGGTGTCCACCTCCTCTGCAGTTATTGGTTGCTAGGTTCCCCAGAGGTACAAGCAACCAGTGATGTCAAATGTTTTCCTCGCTCCCAGCATTCGGCCCTCCACAATCCTAGTTTCTAATGTGGCTCCTTGAAAAAATTAGTTGCTCACCCCTGCATTAGAGTCTAGTGTGGTGTTTGAGACTTCCATGTTTTGGGGATATCCCGATTCACCCCTCACCCTTTCTCCCATATTGTTATGTGCAATAAACCTCTTCTTGTTTTGAGCTCACTAAAGTGACTGGCGTCCATCTTTGCTAAACCCTGAGTAAAGGAACACTTGAGGGATTGAATGTGCCTGGGATCTTACAACCATGTAAGAGTGCTTAGGTCATCTGCAAGTCAATATCAATTGAAGATCAGTAGCAATAGCACTCTACTCTAGCTTTCAGATAGAGCTGGCTAACAATTCCATGGTGACCAGGGAAATTAAAGAGAGAGACATACTGAACAAATATTGACACAGCTAATACTGCGGACTATATTGCTTATCAGGGAAATGATAATCACTGGGAAGATTGAGCCATTTATTGATAAAAAAGCTTGTGTAAGCACTATGTTACTAACACAAAAAGAAAAACATATGAGCACTTAATTCCTGCATTATTTTATTGTTGAGAAACCCTGGTTGTCATGGAAACGCAGCAGTCTTCCTTGACCCGCGAGGGATTTCCTGCCTGGCCAATCAGCGCTCATATTTATGATCAAAAAGGCCTTCTGTTGACTGGCTTGGGGTTATCCAGTGTCTTGTGGCCCTACTTACTCCTTGGCATTAAGAAAGAAAAATTGGATCCACTATACTAAGTACTACCTGGAGTCTAAAACTGGCTAAGACGGTGTTATCATAACACTTTTACTATTGCTTTGTTACTTTACAGGAATAGAGATATACACGTGTGTGTGAATATGATTGATGTAGTGTAAACATTGTTATCACTGTTGTAATAAAACAATAATAATGATATATGTGCATGGTGTTATTATTACATATAAAGTATAGCTCAGCTTCCTGCTTAGTGGGGCAGCACTGTTTTTTATGTTCTTTACTGCTATTGCTATATTAAATGGAACACATAGCTGTTTTGTATATATTTTCTTTATTAATTTATCATGATCAGGACTGAAAAAAAAGTAGTCAAGTAAACATGAAATATTATTGATAAATATTATGTAGTCTTCTATTCAGCCAGCAGTTGAAGCATGTTGATTACAAAGTTCAAAAGCTCAAGTACAAACAAGTGATGAGTTAGATCAGTGACTACTCCCTTAATAATATCACCTAAGCTTTCAATCAGACAAAGCCTGAAGGCAGTCAGATACTGCTGTGTGATCTCTTGACATAACCTGAAGTGCTCTGGAAATCCTTTATTATTATATTTGCAAAAATAGTTGTAAAAGGAAAACAAGCAGTTAGCCCTTGCAGTGTGGGGGTAGCCCCACTTCAAGAGTTAATTAAAATTGTGACTGGAGTTTTGCTTTGGACCCCGTTCACACCGGGGCGGTTCGGCCGTGCGGATTTAGCCACACGGATCCACCGACATGAACGATCCCATACTTTGCTATGAGGACCATTCATGCGACCGCGCGAGTCTGCGCAATCCAAACCACCCCTGCCCGAACTGCTCCCTGCACTATTTTTGCCGCATTCGTCAGTGCAGTTTCCATACAGCTTTCAATGGAACCGCCGTGATCAGTGCGGTTTTGGCCGTTTTTAATTGCGTTTCAGGGCTGAAACGCTATTGAAAACTACCAAAACCTCCCTTTTGGGATCAGTGCTGTGACCCCATTCACACAGGTGAGAATGGGCTCTTAAGTAAATTTCGCCTCCCAGGTCCTGCAGTTCCCTGCTAACAAACTGTGTGCCATTTTTTTCTGTCTCTTTTCTTTGCAAAATGGTAATAATGATTGATTACCAATATAAGTGTTAGAAGCATTACTTAGTATCTGTCAACAACAGCCATGAGTGTTTGTTCTCTGCGGCAGGGAAAATTAGACTTTGTCATGAGAACCAATAGGAAATGACCTAAAAATCATATTAATTATAATATTTATTTATTTCATTTTAAAGCAGAGCTAGACTGCCAGAACATGGACTTTTGTGGCAGGATCGCCGGGTATTCTTTTAATGAAAGATGCAGATTTAAGAGATTGAAAAATTAATTGACATCATATTAACGATGGAATAAGCAAATCTTTTCTAAATACAAGAGGCATTTGTATTCTTACTTGAATCTCTGTGTGTTTTGTGTATTCCTTCCAGATCTGTGTAGAAATCCAGTGTGCAGGAGCTTCCTGTAATTAAGACCAGTCACTGCTGCTCTCTCTCCTTGTGCAGGGGGACTGGTCTTGTCTCCACCCCCTCCTGTTTCAGTGATGATGTCACTGCTACTTTAGCGAGGTCATAACTGGGCTTGCAAAAGCATTTTGTGGTCTCAAGGTGGATATCATATGTGGCTTTTGAGAAATATAGTTAAATAAAAGCTTTCATGCCCGGAGTTCAGCTTTAACAAGGTAATGTTAAGATTTAAGTTATTCCGTTTACATCTATTTTAAATAAACCTTTTAACATCTTGGAAAGGTAATAAGATATCTAATTTCATGAAAACTGTGGCTTTATCATGAAGTCTTTGATGAATTAGGAATATTCTGACTCAAACTGTTGAATTAGTGATGTATCCCTTCCTGAGACCTCTATGCCTGGCCTGTATAAGCAGATATCATCACTGAGGACAATCTTCATCAAATAGCTGAACTCCCCAAATACCTTTTCATTCACGAAGATCTTTATTGCATGCAGTAGGTTACAGCAGAAAACAGGATACAGCAGATGATTGAAAACACAGTATTTGCAGGACAAAAGAGTGTAATGCCTTCCTCATATGAGCATGTGAACATGTGGCCATCAGACATGCAGCCATGATGCCAGAAGACTTATTTGGAGAAGAAAGGAAGCACATCACCCACAAGGGGGGGGGATACAGAAAAAGATAACCACAAGATGGCAATATATGAATGAACCAGCTATACTACTGATAATATGATAGCATATGAAAAGTTAACCATATGAACACTCAACTCACAATAATATGAATATTAACTAGGGTTGCCACCTTCTCTTCAAGCGAAACCCCGAACACTCTAGCAACGCGCCTACATTTTTTTGGGAGAATGAGTCGTGGCTCATTCATATGCAAATAGCGTCACCCATTCATATGTATATATCACAGTTGAGACTATTTTCAGTGGGGGGCAGCAGCCCCTTTGTTCATTTTGGTTGTCCCTGTCTGCCTGACATCTTGTGTCCGGGTTTCTGCTGCCATGAAACTTGGACACAGCATTCAAAACCCAGACTGTCCGGGTGAATCCTGGACAGGTGGCAACCCTAATATTAACTATGACTATGCATTGCATCAAATTTTCATACAATAGCTGTAGTAGCACAAGGAGCACAGAGCGAATACACATAAAATGCCCCATTGAGGAGATTTCAGCTCACCATAAGGCAGGAAGGACCAGAATGGAGGGGACAAATATAAACGGTGGGTCAGGGTCCAAGAACTCACAAATTAGGAATCCAAGGGCACACCTGATAATCTGACACAAGCAACAATCACACTTTGTTTCAGTGTAGTACCAGCAATCCCAGTGTCTGGAGAGCAGCACACAGCCAATATCGAACTACAAGTCTCAGAAAACACAGACAATACAGAACTATAACTAACAGCAATAACAATGTTCAGAGAGCAGCACACAGTCAATATGGAACTACAAGTTCCAGAAATTATAGTATTCAGAAAGCAGCACACAGTCAATACAGAACTACATGTCCCAGCAATCACAGTATTCAGAGAGCAGCACACAGCCACAACGTACGAGTCCCAGCAATCACAGTGTTCAGACAGCAGCAGACAGCCAATATGGAACTACAGATCCCAGCAGCCTTGATTGCAGTATACACAGGTACAGAACTGTATGTCCCAGCAGTTCTAAGCTGCCTTCTAGTCTACTTCTAGTGAAACCCTGCAGCCATGAGGTCCTCCATGCCTACCACTGATATATACTGGTACAGGATATATGGTAATCCTGTGCTCCTTATTGAGTCTCATATCCCCCTGTGCGGTCACAAGAGTTCATCGATCAGATGTACAGATCAGCTGATGTTAACACATTGCCCATTGACTAGTTTTCATGTAACATATTTTATAGAGGTCGCTGATTTTACTTTATAATCTAATTCTACTATGTCACAAAGTCGATCAGATTTAAAAAGCATGGTATAAAACTTCCCAGATCCAGTGGTTGTCCCTGCAAAGCTCTGCAGGGTACATCTGTGATAGATGTGATTAAAATGAAATATCTGGTTGAGTGGGATTTCATCTACCTATATTGCTCCATGACTCCCCCCCCCCCCCGAGAGTGCAGGTTGTAAACAAAACAAAAACACGGGAA
>NW_017306284.1:2812888-2880076 GCF_000935625.1 Nanorana parkeri | reverse complement strand
GACGCTGTAATGTAACATCCAGCACATGGAGAATAATGAAATGCCATCTTTATAAGGTTATGGTTAATTGTAAATGAATGTGACACTCGATGCCTTCCTGCTGAGAGGCAAGTTATTATTCCGCACACTTCTTAGCGGTTAAGTCATTCATCTACATTTCCATATGCATCTCCATATATTTGTGAGTGGAGCAGCCTCCCCCTTCCCAATCCCCAAGTGGCTTCCAATAATCCTCGCTCGCCTCTGAAGAAGCAAAGAAACAAATAGAATTGTTGTAAATATGTTTTGCAGAAAATGTAACTGCATCATTCGGTAAGCACAAGACGTACTTTGAAATGGCAACGTGTTGTTATTTATAATTCATTCCAGTAGGCTCGATCCTCTGAAACTTCCGCCATGTTTGTATAATCTATGAGATGTTTTATTGTATAAATGATTTATGTGTGCTCCAAAATTGTACAGTTTTCTCTTAGACTTGCACTTAGGGGCCGATTAATATATCTTCCTCCCAGCCATATGCTGGGTGAATGCCGTTCGCAGGGCCGGCCTTAGGGGTGTGCGAGCAGTGCGGCCGCACAGGGCGCCATGGCAACAAGGGCGCCGTGCGGCCGACACAGCTCGTCCTGGGGGCGGCTTCTCTCCCCCTCACCGTCCGCCATCCTGACAGCAGGCAGCGCTCCCTCCTGCGCCCCCCCCCCCTGGAGGGGGGGGGAGGCGGACGAGGGAGCGCTGTCATATCGGATGGCCAGCGCCCAGCGGTGAGGGGGAGAGAAGCCGCGCCCGCAGCTGTCAGGATGGCCGAGCAGGTAGGAGATCGGAGCCGCTGTCATCCTGAAACTGACAGGATGACAGCGGCTCCGATCTCCTACCTGCTCGGCCATCCTGACAGCTGCGGGCGCGGCTTCTCTCCCCCTCACCGTCCGCCATCCTGACAGCAGGCAGCGCTCCCTCCTGCGCCCCCCCCCCCTGGAGGGGGGGGGAGGCGGACGAGGGAGCGCTGTCATATCGGATGGCCAGCGCCCAGCGGTGAGGGGGAGAGAAGCCGCGCCCGCAGCTGTCAGGATGGCCGAGCAGGTAGGAGATCGGAGCCGCTGTCATCCTGAAACTGACAGGATGACAGCGGCTCCGATCTCCTACCTGCTCGGCCATCCTGACAGCTGCGGGCGCGGCTTCTCTCCCCCTCACCGTCCGCCATCCTGACAGCAGGCAGCGCTCCCTCCTGCGCCCCCCCCCCCTGGAGGGGGGGGGAGGCGGACGAGGGAGCGCTGTCATATCGGATGGCCAGCGCCCAGCGGTGAGGGGGAGAGAAGCCGCGCCCGCAGCTGTCAGGATGGCCGAGCAGGTAGGAGATCGGAGCCGCTGTCATCCTGAAACTGACAGGATGACAGCGGCTCCGATCTCCTACCTGCTCGGCCATCCTGACAGCTGCGGGCGCGGCTTCTCTCCCCCTCACCGTCCGCCATCCTGACAGCAGGCAGCGCTCCCTCCTGCGCCCCCCCCCCCTGGAGGGGGGGGGAGGCGGACGAGGGAGCGCTGTCATATCGGATGGCCAGCGCCCAGCGGTGAGGGGGAGAGAAGCCGCGCCCGCAGCTGTCAGGATGGCCGAGCAGGTAGGAGATCGGAGCCGCTGTCATCCTGAAACTGACAGGATGACAGCGGCTCCGATCTCCTACCTGCTCGGCCATCCTGACAGCTGCGGGCGCGGCTTCTCTCCCCCTCACCGTCCGCCATCCTGACAGCAGGCAGCGCTCCCTCCTGCGCCCCCCCCCCCTGGAGGGGGGGGGAGGCGGACGAGGGAGCGCTGTCATATCGGATGGCCAGCGCCCAGCGGTGAGGGGGAGAGAAGCCGCGCCCGCAGCTGTCAGGATGGCCGAGCAGGTAGGAGATCGGAGCCGCTGTCATCCTGAAACTGACAGGATGACAGCGGCTCCGATCTCCTACCTGCTCGGCCATCCTGACAGCTGCGGGCGCGGCTTCTCTCCCCCTCACCGTCCGCCATCCTGACAGCAGGCAGCGCTCCCTCCTGCGCCCCCCCCCCCTGGAGGGGGGGGGAGGCGGACGAGGGAGCGCTGTCATATCGGATGGCCAGCGCCCAGCGGTGAGGGGGAGAGAAGCCGCCCCCAGGACGAGCTGTGTCGGCCGCACGGCGCCCTTGTTGCCATGGCGCCCTGTGCGGCCGCACTGCTCGCACACCCCTAAGGCCGGCCCTGGCCGTTCGCACAACATTCCCACCACTAGATGTAGCCAAGGAGCATAAGTATTATCTTTGCTCCTCGGCTCTATCTAGTGGCAGCAATGCCATGTTAATGCCATCCAGCATATGGCTGGTTGGAAGTTTTGTAAATCGTATAGCGTATATCAAGGTGAAATATATGAGAAATAAAAACCATGTGCAGTAGATCACCTTAATACATGCACATTTCCTGCTGTAGCCACCTTGCCATAAGTGGGGTGACTACTTAAACTTAGTTTGCTAAGACTGCATTCAGTCTGGCTGATTGTATAGTCTAATATTATTTGGTTTTCCCTAAGGGTTCTGTTATTGACTGCATTCGCCTGCTGGTGGGTGCAACCTTGCCACAGAGCAGAGCAACCAATAATGGAATGTTGTGGATATCTATGTCTCTCCACCAATCACTAGGAGCTTTGTGGCCAGTGGTGCATGCTGGGGGAGGACATAAATATCTAGGACTAGGAGACTCTTTTGCATGGCACAGTAATTATGGAGTATTTTGTGGGTTCAATGAAAGCTGACTGTGTATATTGTATACAGTATGAAGTATCAGACTGTACTGACCATGCCCAATACTCAGTGCAGTTTAGTCATGCCAATTTTCAGCGCAGCACGCTCCATGCACCATACGTGTTCTCCATCCCAAAGTGTCCCTCTTTCTCAAGCTCCAAAGTTGGGAGGTATGCTTACAGGTGCTTACAGAAGGACCATCTCTGTTTAGGAATCACCCGGGGGTGGTTCCTGAACTTAGATACTTGTCTGGAGATGACACGATCATGTTGATTCATGCAATTGCCTGCATTGTAAAAAGTAATGCCACTTGCGTCCTGCCGACTACGTCCTAGCAAGCAATGACAGGGTGGGAGTGGCAAAAATGGCCGCCTCAGGTGGCATCCTTCCCTGGCAAAGTCCTGGGTTAAGTTATACTTACATCTATATCTACATGTACTTGATAGTGACATCCCTTTAACTCCTATGATATATCGGGAAGTCCAGAACAGTAACAGTGGTTTATATTTTTTCACTGTGGTTCTTCTGTCTCCTTCACATGACATTGGCTCTCAT
The DNA here is from genome assembly GCF_000935625.1 of Nanorana parkeri. Lineage (NCBI taxonomy): Eukaryota > Metazoa > Chordata > Amphibia > Anura > Dicroglossidae > Nanorana > Nanorana parkeri. The sequence goes on along the minus strand of NW_017306284.1, from coordinate 2,876,778 downwards.
CTTAAGCGTGGGTATGATGTGTGATTTCCTACAGATAGTACAGAGCTTTGCTGTTTGTTTTGAAGTATGATATTGCATGATTGGAACCTTCGGTGATTATACTGCTCTCAGGTCTTTTAATCCCAAGATGACATTGGACAACAAACAGATGTACATCCACAGATTAATTCCCTGACTTAGGAGATGTACTGCAATGATTATATTAATATTATAAAAGACTTTGACCTTGTAATCAGCACTGACACAACCTCCAAACACCAAGTTCTATTAACATGCCTCGGTTATTGCAACATTCATTTTAATGCCGACTGACGCTTGTGTTTCATAAATTGGAATGTTTTTCTCACACCTTTCAATTAACTAAATATTGCAAAGGCTAGTTGTATTTGTTCTGAAGAATAAAAGCAACAAAATGTTTTTACTTACTAGTCCACTGTCACGTGTTCCTTGCCGGCCCCTGTTCCAAGAATGGAGCAGGCTGTCTTCAGCCTGTGCCCGCCCCGACCATTCCTTTCATTTTGACTTCATCATGCCGATGCAATCTTTTGAACCAGAGGGGACCCCAATAGGAGTTGTCCATGTCAACCAAGGGCATCCAAAAAAAGGACCTTCCCACCCTTCAAAAGAACACTTGGTACCCAGAGCATCATGTGACCACATATTTAGGTAAGTGAAAGGGGCGTTTAGGTTAGAATTAGGATTTATAAAACACTAACATGGCAATTAGTGTGTGGAGGGGGGTAGCATTAACCTTTTAAACTATGCTGCTTGAATACACATTAACTTTTCCCCTACTTTTTTTGGGATGTTTCAACTTTTATTAAGCTTGTGACTGTCTGTATCTGTTAGACTTCAGCTTTTTTAGACACTGGTCATGGTAAAGAAAATGGGTGTTCACTTATGCTAACATTTCTGAGAAAGTGGAAATGAACAGTTTCCTTACTGAATGGAATATGTTCCTTTTATTGGTTATACTGTATTTTTACAAAATTGAGATTGTTACACCTTTTGAGGATGTATTTTTCTCTATGATGATCTACTAGCCTTTTAAGCCTGTGCACATAGAAAAATCCTCAGAACAATATCCGTATAGCTATTTGACAGGGGGGTTGCATTTCTACAGAAATCCACTTTGACATATTTTTATATTATTAATTAGGGCAATATACCTACTCTGGACAATCTGGAAAGATTTACATTTACTGAGAATTTACTGGGGTCCACTGGGGGGAACGTGTGAATGTGAAGACAATTGGACTGATTCGCTTTGCAAGGGAATGTGACTTTGCAGGGTGAGTTTCCCCTTAGTGATAAAGCTTTGCTGACTTCCATCACACAATCATGTGCAAGTAAATATACTGGGTTTTTTTTATTTATTTTCCTTGCACATGATTGTGACATTTCACCACTTTCACTAATCTAAGGGGAAACTTCCCTTGCAAAGTGCAAATTTCCTTACAAAGTGAACAGCCTCTTTGCCTTTAGTAAATCAATCCCCAATGAGTTTCTTTTTTAATTATCCAGAGTTCTGTGTTTAGCTGGCTGGTGTCAAGAATATGTAACTTATGTGAAAAGAGTGTTAAATGTTAAAAGAGAACTAAAGCCAATCTTTTTTTTTTTTGCCTTTAGTCCAATTTTGGGTCAAAGGAGTATATTTACTAATGTTCTCCTGTGACCCAAAGTCAGCATCTAGTGGGCTACTGCCTGTTATTTGCTAACAGCACAGAGCCTTCCTGCAGCTGGGAAAGATCCCAACTGTATTGTGAGGATCCACATTGTTTCCTGATTGACAGCTGCCTCTGCCTCTCTAGAGCCAGAGCCAGCTGTGCCCGCCCTCTCTACTATCTGTCCCTTCAATAAGAGGATATTGTAATGTAGGAAGTTTTGACACAACCACAATTTTAGAGAACGCTAATCATATGTGCAAATAATATACTGATGTGTTGCATATACTTGCAAAATAATTACTGAACATGTTATTGTCTATAAAAAATTATTATAAGGATATTTCTAATCTAATTAGTACAGTGGTGTATATAATCTCTGTGGACAAATGTTACTAGTGTACTATAAGTTATTTTAAAATTCTCAATTCAGCCGTGGTAAACCAATGGCGATCTTTTGTTGAACGTCCATAAAAGAAATAGTATACCATTATAAAGAAACTCTAAGTGGTAATAATTGATATGGGCTAGGGGTTTATTGAACCTATTTTGTATAATTTGTTTTTAGTTTATGATCATTTAAAATGTGCCTAACCACTGGTCTAGGGAAAACAAAATAAGGATGTAGTCCAGAAGGCTCTTGTTTGCGCTTATTATTTTTAGATTGTACTTTATTGCATCTATGTTCTTACCTGGTTCATGTTAATCTTGCAGAGATAAAAAATAAGACTACAACCTACATGGACAATTCTGTATTTTGTATTTTTCTTAGGGAAGTTGAGCGGTATTATGACAACTAGTAGAAAGCTTACAAAATATGCTGAATTTATTTAGAAAGTCCTTGAAGCACATTAGCTTCCAAATGAGGTATCATTTACAAAATATGAAGCCTTTGCTGAATATACTGATGAAATTTCAATTGGGAAGAGAATACAATGCTGATGTTAAATTAGCAGCACTTAACACACTGAACCTACAGAGATCTTCATGGCCACATTCTCTGCTGAGGAACCTGGCCAGGTAGTCCTAAAGATGTTGCAGTTGTAACAGAAATAGAGAGATCAAGGGAATAAACAGACTTAATTTGGCCCATAAGGGTGGTAGCTTCTGTATGCCTCCTTGTAACGCTCAGGCCACAAGTGCAGTAGGTTCTATTTTTTGTGGATCTAAGCTGCGCATATTTCAGAGAGTAGACTCTATCAATTTTTACAGCGACAGATGTTTGTTAAGACTCAAACACACTTCATAGTACAGAGATGCTATTCAGCAATTTTCAGACTAATTCCTGCGTTTATAAATTAATGATCTGGTCAAGCTTGGCTCCAATAAATTAAGCAATAGAAGTTACTTAACTTCACTACAAGTAAATAACAGAAAAAGTATTCGGCAATTCTAAAATGCTATAAAGGATTAAATATTTGCAGTTCGGTAGTTCAAACTGAGGCAGAAGAAAAGCACATGTAGACCTCCCAGTTATCCTAGCGGTGGTTTGTAAGAAAGTAGTAGTGTTGCTTATGATGATGGCAATGTGGGGGCAGGCTTCAGAGGTGAGTTGCAATGTTGCACAGATGGATAGGTAACTAATTCACTAGCATGTTCAGATTATGCGGCTACTTAGCTGGTATATCAGATTGCAGGTGCTGCAAGCCACAAGCAAGGAGTGGATGGGATCCAGGAAACGGAGAGGTATGGAGCTGCTGCTGAATAAGCCAGGGGTTGAAGATGTAAGTCAGGTTGGAGAGTGGCTAAGCATGAGGAATCCTCGATCAGGCTGGAGAGCGGGGTGAGGAGTAGCAATGCCCAGCATCTGCTGTCTTTGCACAAACACCAGGCCATTGAATTTCGCGGCTTAAACGCACTAGGAGGGAGGAGCTGAGTAACAGCACTGGAGAGGAGGCTGGAGAGGTAAGTCTGTTATACTCCTATGCTGTATACATACCTGGCAGAGGCATCTCATTTGTCTAAAGTTGACACAATCTCAGAAACTACCCCACATTGGGTGGCCTCAAGGTTCACAGCTGTCACAGAATAGTTTTTTCAAGTTCACAACCCTAAGAGATTTCTGAAAACTCCTGTCAAATATTTGCCTAAAGCTTTGGTTGTAAATGAATTACATTTAGTTATCAAAATGGCAACAATTCCAGTATGTTCTGGTCTGTGTAGAAATATTCTCTGGATGGGTAGAAGCTTGGCACCTTGCCAATGCCACCACTCCACACCAGAAACCACAAATTACTGTGTGCAGTATGGCCTAATGAAATTAGTGGAGTCAGACCATAAGGGTCACTTTATGGGGTGAGGTATGACTGAGGTTTTGGAAGGCTTCAGACTGAACCAAAGTTTCACACACCATATCACCCCCAAGTGTCAGGAAAGGTTTAAAAAATATAATGGGGTAAAAAGACAAGCCTTAGGTTCATGCCCTTTGTACTAAAAGTCTATCAGACATCCTTATCCCCTTGCCCTGGGGTCCAAAGAAACTGTTCGCTTTGAGGTCCCCCCCTTTAAGATATTGTTTTATGAAGTCCTTTTTATGAAATCCTGAAGGACAGGATTGTCCTTCCTGCAAGAAATTAAACTAATGTATTGTTCACTGAAAATGTGTTTACCACAGTTACATAAACAACTCACTAGGTTGTATGATCAAGTTTTCTCTTCCTTTCCATATGCCACGCAAGTCATACTACTTGCAGTCGGGGGACTGGGTAGTACTTAAGATGTTCCAAAAGGAAATTACTAGAACCAGGGTTTGTTGGTTTATTCCAGGAGTTCAACTAAAACTTATGGTATATGGTAAAAAGGATGACACTATAAATGATTCACACACAAGAGTAAACACTGTAAATGTGAGACACCAATTTTTGGTAAAGAGATAACCCGTATCCTGTGGATCCCCCATGAAAGAACTATGCAACCTGGTATATTGTTTACATTATTTTCAATTTAGGCAAGGAGAAAGAACATAACTATTTTTGTTCTTTGTCCAAACTTATTCAAATGTCCTTAAGAGATAGGTGCTTTCATCCCATTGATGTTACTCTGGAGATTTTGTTTATTAAAAATCCTAAATGTACTAAAAACACATACGCCTATTAAACTATCTGTCAAAGGAAGAGACTTTGTTAAGGTTAAATTGTAGTTTTGCTCACCAAGAAAATAGGTGTAATCCTTACTGCAAAGTTTACAAAAACTATAGTACAAAAAGTAAAGACCGATGCTGAAAACAAACAATATGAGGTACTGAATTCACAAACATGAATGTCCATATATGCCTTTATTTTGCAATTTATGTTGGAAATGTGTCCTCACTGTTGAGGGCCACGATTATATTGATATGGTTTATTGACCCCCTAATTATTCCATATACAGTATTTCAGTTATAAATGTTGCAATGTTTTGCAATGCTGTGGATCTGCCTAAAATAAATTAGTGGATACATGAAAGCCAATGAATGAGAATATGAAAGATGTGCATGTGACTGTTGACCACCATCGAAATGATTTAGATTTAGACTTCAATTTAGACAGACAATTTGTGTGGCCATTTTGTGATGCAATTAATGAGGGTTGTTGGACATTCATTCAAATGGCACAATTCAACTTTAAAGATAGCGTTCCAGAGGTAAATAGCCAAAGTATTGACCCCAAACACTGGAATCCATGGATAGGAAGGTGAACCTTTGTGTAACTGTAGTACGGGTACCAAATGAAAAAGGTTTTGTCCCTGCAAAGGTTCCTCCTAACAAATGTAGTGTTCCTATAGTAAAATTTGCAGATTTGATTGTCCCTCATTTGTCATCTCACTGGACTTTACTGAGGGAAACATACATTATGTTATACACATGGAGGATAACACTGTCTGACTTTAGATTTGACTGGTGGGAAAATGGATTTGCAGCATTTGTGAAAAATCAAAGGCTCAAGGATATTTACATAATAGAGCAAAAAGAAGTATTGTGGACATTGCACAAGGAGCTGGAGGCAGTTAGTCATAAATCTTATTTTTGAGAACTTAAACATGCTCACATTGATCCAACCGTTTTAAATAATAATACTGAAATGTAAGGGTTTTATTAGCCGGTTTATCTAACATTCAATGATTATGTCCCTCTATGCAGAACAGTTTTCACTTAATCTGAGGAGGCAGGCTGACAAGGTAGTGTCAGAATTTGTGGTATATGACTCAACTTCATGGTTGCCAAAAGCTGACCTGCACTGTTTCTTCCTTGGTTCCTGTTGAAGGGACTGAACATCATGCTTATACTGCAGTCATGTCAGAAACTACTGTGCTGTACTAGATTACACCTTGGTCTTATGATCTACAAATTCTGGCATACTTAGATGATAGATACTGATGGATGTTGGAGAAAGAAAAGTTTATGCATTGAACTGCAAAAAAAAAAACAGGGTACCCTACCTGGTGAGATCTAGAGTATATCCACATCTGTCAAAACAACCTTATCCAAGTGTCCCATGCACCTGAGTAAGATGCTAAGGTTTCCTGGTGAAAACGTTTATTTGGTATAGCCCTACCCCATTCTATTGTTATGTTGTTTTCAGTATCAATGTTGCCTTTGTTGCTACAACTAGTTATGTGCATTAAGATTAGAAAATTGTTTAAGCTAGAAGGGTCTGTACCTTTACTAAATACCTTCTTTTAAATGGTGATGATATCAATAGCCCAGGAAAAACCCTGGACAGTTCAGCCCCCCTGACTTCTACCGCCTTTGCTTTGGCAACAATTCTTGAGAAAGGTGTCCATTATTGGATTCTAGCAATCCTCTCGAGTTCTGCTAGGGGTGGGGGCCAATGGTGTTTTCATTTTGGAAGTCCGTTTGAACAAGGAGGCTTATAATTGCTTCATTGAATCTCACCCTAGATCAGAATCTCCCCTATGGGAACAGGTTGTGACCAGGTCCTTGTGCCTGCTTCACTGGCTCTATGCCCTGTGCAGGAATAGCCTCTCATGATTGTAAGTAACAGAGCTGACTTTAATTGCCCGTAACAGGTAGAGGATAGGATACAAGAGGTCATTGCTTCAATTACATGCTTATTATAATGTTGTGATCATCATTATTTCATTATCACTTTATTCTCTACCATATTTAGTCTATTCTGCTCTTTGATAATATGAAACGCTGGTTAACCATTTACCCCAACTGAATGCCTGAATCACTGATTCCGAAAACTACCTGCTGATGTCCTTTTTCTCTTTTTTATTTATGCATGATTGTCTAGAAGGCACTTTGCCCATAACACCGTCTAAAGAACAAAGACAGTAACATCACCATCTCTGGAGATACAAATCTAACAGCTTTCCCTTACTGATCAAGATACCACCAATAGGATACTGGTGTACTCTTCCAAGTCTTTGAAGTAAAAGTGCCAGGATACCACTAGTGATACCATCATTTGACTCTTCCAAGGTTGAAAAGTGAAGAACCAGGATCCTACCACTATCCTGATGCCCTTATACCACTCTTCCAAAGCTGGGGAGTGAAGGAAATATTTTGGTACCCAGGACTAAGATGTCATTTACGTTATTAAAATGTGATGCCAAATAATGTGATAACATTGTTCTAGTACCTGAAAGGACCTCTTTTCTAGACGGCTGGGGGATTCTCCTTCGAAGCGCTTCGGGAACATAGAATGAACTACACTGAGGCAGATTCACACATGCTCAGTTTATTACAAGAGTTTCTTAGGCTTTATACTGTACAAAATGCTTAATCATCATTTAAACTTTGTACCCTATGAACACATCTTGAATAACAAGAATTGTGGCATCATATGACATCAGTCATTAATAACTTTACTTGCTGACATGAGAACAGAGGACTTTGGAATCATTAGTTATAGATAACTTATCAACATCAGCTAGTTCCAATATGCTATACCATAAAAGAAGTGCAAAGTACAATATAGATAACCAAGAAGACATAGAATGAAAATCTACAGAATATGACTTAAAGACTTTTAACATATATTTCTAAAGAGGACCGGTATTATATTGAATTAAAAGGGGGCTTATATTGTATTATCAAATTGACACTATCAGTACCAATGGGTGGAAAATACCTAAAGCAATTGTAACCGATGGTAAAACAAAAAGCTTGTAATAACTATATGCAATTGGGAATACATGGCTCTATAATATTAGGCTATATGTGCACTATACATCAACAGTACTGGATGCCCATCTAGTTGATGGAATGTAACCCAATTATTTGTTTCACTCTGTCCCATGTCCTGATATCAGGAATAAGCTCCTTGTTTCTGGATATATGATTAAATGCGATATGTGAATACCTCCTGATTTTCTGCACTACGCACTGATTCGGGTGAAGGGTTCTTTGATTGCTTTAGTCGCTATCTGTAAGATTATATTTCTCAAATGGGAAAATGGGAGTGAAAGCAATGTTGGGCTATGATACACTTTATCTTGTTGTTATGAAGACTTAATACTCAGACCGAAGGCAGATAATTCCGGAAAAATAATATCCATGTGGTCACCAGGAGTCAACATCAAATTGACAGCATTTAAGGTGGAACTCCAAGAAAAAAATCTTTAGCCTGTGCTCTATACAAAAAAGGTACATCCAATGAAATTGGCAGCACTTACGGTGGAATAGCACTTGATCCTTTGTCTGGAGCAATGTGGTCCATGCACAGAGGTCCATGTGTTGCTTTGTGTTGTGGCAATGCATGTTAAAATGTGCACATTACTGCAAGTTTGGCCAAGCTCGCTCAAAACTATGACTGCCAACTTCCCCCATCCTGACTAAATCGATGGTGGCACTTGTCGGTGGAGTAGCTGCAGGGTGGGGGTAAAGCACTGTTGGTGTTAGTCACAGTTTCGATTGGGCTGGGGGGAACTTAGGTGAACTGGTTTTGCACCAAGCCCAAGCTCATCACTGGTCCCCACTCGTGGTGAGGACAGGCAGCCATCGTCCCACCAAAGTTCTCAGGGAGTTATGGCTACACTTAGCCATCGTGCTGAAAGCTTCTAGTTTTTTTCTAAATGTGCCATAAATGGTTTAAATAGTGCTTTGCTGAAGACGAAATTACCATTATGGGGACTCTTTTAAGCTGACATCACACTATCAATCTACAATACCCCAATGAAAGCGAGAACAAATATAGTCTGTCTTCCTTTTCATCATCCTGTATAGGTCGCTGTGACACTCTGACAAGACTTTCCTGCGCTGCCTGCGTGGAGAGCCACACAGACCGTGAAATGAGAGTTTACAGATAAGCATAATTTATGCTGCTTTTCTATGCTCTATTCTGGTAATTAAATCATAGTCTCCTAAGCATGGCTAACATCATTAACGCTGATAAAATGCTGCAGCTCATTATTTTCTAAATAAATATTTCTGCTGGGCAGCTGATGCTAAGTTTCTGCGCAATTACTCCACTATTAACGGATTTTTTTTTTGTTATGAGTGCAGTTGATTAGGGTTACTAAATGTGTTCAAGACCCTAGAAGTGCGATCTTTCTATTCCCAGCTACATTCATGACAGATTTTGCTTGGCTATTAATAAGGTGAACGGGTTGAGCACATCATTTTATCTTTATTATTTGACCTGAAAAGTATATGGCCAGGAATAAAAAGGAAGTACAGGGGAGCACTACAAAAAGAACAATTTAATCCCTTAGTGACCAGTGACGTCCATAGTACGTCACTGGCACCGGGCCCTTTTACAGACTCTGCGAGCGCAATGCAGATTACATCACGTGCGGTCCCATAGCTGCCAGTGCTGGGCTCCTGAAGCCCAGCAATAAGCAAAACGACAATCTCACTACACATGTTGGGTATCGCCGCGCACGCCGGAGTGAGAGCAATAATTCTAAGGCCAATATTTATGAATATATTTATGAATATATCTAAACTGATGACCTGTGGGGGATTTTAAAGCGTCATCTATGGACTTTTTGGGGTACTGAAGTTTGTTGCAGTTTCATGGACGCACACAATTTTTAACCTGGGCATGTTAGGTATATATTTACTCGGTGTAACCTCATCTTTTATATTTTATTCGAAAAATTGGTATTATTTCATGGGTACAAAAAACGAGGGGAAAGGCATCGGTCACTAAGGAGTTAATTACCTTTCTGCACAGAAAATTAAAAATGGAGTACAACTTTTTCCATCCAAATTTTTTTTTATTTTTAGAAAAAAACCTTTATGGTCTTCAGCTTCTGTTCTCAATATTGGCTGCTAAGCCTGTCTAGCTGCAGAGCTGGACTAGGGGAGGGATTCAGTAAAACATGTTCCACCAGCTTACTATCTCCAGTTACATGCTCTGCTCATATAATCAGAGATGGGATTGTGCCAGTGATCACAGACATTCTCCTGCTGCTCCTCGTGGGATGGGCTGTCAGATGATAAATACATTTCACAACATAACTAAGCAACAGAAATAGAGTTATAGCTTTTCTACAGTGGCTATCAATCGGCTTTAAGAAATACAAATGCAGAATAAAAAGGCTGAATATATTCTGATCTCACTCCAGCTCACATATTATTGTGTAGCCTCCATCACCTTTTGTGAGGTGGCTACTAGAAATTTAGTGATTGCCAGAGCTGTAGTCAGTCTGGCTGGATTATAGTTTGCATTTATCTGGTTAATTCCAGGTGTCCTGGCATTGATTGTACCTACCTGGATGGAGTGTGACTCTGCTGCAGTGTGGGACATCCAATGAGGGACACTGTGAGTGTATGTACAGTTTAACAGCCAATCACTGGGTGTCTCTCAACCAGTGTTGCATGCTGGGTAAGTGCATATATACTCCAGGGAGTTGCCATGTGCTCAGTATGGCACCAGCCATGGATTAGTCTAGGTTGGGGTGCTGTCCAGGCTACCCCCAGGCTAGCCCTGAGGCCTGGGGGTGGAAATACTGGAGTGCAGGAAAAGCTTTGTTAGGCCTCAAGACTGGAGGAGGCCTCTGTTATTGTTGGTAGACATGTGCGATTCGTTTAGTTACGAATCTAAATTCATACGAATTTTCCTGAAATTCGTAAATTCGGAAGCATCCGAAATCCGAATAGCAGTTTCCGAATTATATCCGAAATACTATATTCCGTTAACGAATTTCAGATCCGAATTTCTTTCAAACAGGAACTAATATTACCCCTGTAAATGAGGTTGAACAACATGACAAGATTTTTTTTTTAATCCGAAATACGGATCCGCTGCTGCTGAGGGTTGCATTACAATACACAGGCAGGAAATACGAAATTCGTTATATTGAAGTTAAAAAGCAAAGTACATTTATTTTGGCGTTGATGGTAGTTTTTTTTTATCTGAAATTCGGATCCGGAATCCGTTAACGGAATTCGTATTTCGGATAAAAAAACAACTACCACATCGACTCCAATATTAACAAAGGTATTTTTGCTTTTTAACTTAACGAATGTTCGTTAGTTATTTTTGCTTTTTAACTTAACGAATGTTCGTAAAGTTATGAAAATGTGCCGAAACTAACGAAAATTCGCATTTCGTATGAATCCGAATTGAGTTTCGGACACGAATTACGAAATACGAAATAACGGATGTTCCGAAACGGAACAAATTTTTTGACGGCGCACAAGTCTAATTGTTGGAGGAGGAGAACTAGGGAAAATGATGGCTGCTGGAGGTGCCTGGAATATAGAGCACCTCAGGAGCAAGTCTTGTGTCACTCCTACTGAGGATTCTGTGCCAATCCCTATTCAACTGTGCTGCAAATGGATCTACACTGAATTACTAAAAGGGACTGGTGAGTCTGGAGTCTATATCTGTTCTACCCTGGATGTCTAGGATCCCTATACCCTCTCTCCCAGACTGAATATGTTTAATAAAAGTTCTTCAGCAGTATACTTTTGGCTTGGATGTCAGTTCTGTGAGCACAAGAAGAGAGGGGTCAATGCTAATGGGGCAGCTGAATACCAAAACCCCTAGAAAAACTAGTGATGACCCGGGATTTTCTGGCGGCTCCTTCGGGGGTGAGCGCTACAATTGATTATCACTTACTTGATTAATATACTACTTCATCTTACTGCATCTTACCCTTTCTCTCCTCTGTTATTATGTTGTTGTGCATGAAGGGAATGTATAGAGCTTTTCAATGTTATTTTAGATATTTGTATGAAAGAGACCAGCTAGATAAAAAAATAAATATTTTGAGATTTAAAAACCCTGTTTGTACATATAGTGTACATGGGAGAAGTCATGTAACACATTGCATCCAATAAGATCTCACTTTACTGAGGGAATGGTTTTAGGCACTCAAGGAATTCTGGTGAATAAACTACTTAGGATGCCTTGGAACATCATTTACTCAAACACCATAATAGGTATTGTACCTAAAATCTTCACATTGGTCAGTTGTAGCTAAAGAGTGTAGATAGGGTAAACTATGTTCCCCTTCCTTGGTAACATGGGGTTAGACTAGAAAACTAAATATGATGTCAAAAGTTGAATCTGTAAAGTTAATTTAAAATATTGAAAGCTTTTTTTAAGGTGTTTTTTTTTATTTATTTATCTGCATTGATAAAAATAGAAGTGGGTTAAAGGCCATAAACTCTCCATTCTAGTATCTCCTCCTGGGGTGCTTAAAATCCCAGTGACAGTCAGCAGGGTGAACCAATGCCCTTCCCAAAGTATCCCTCAATGCCATGTGGACTAAAATCAACTTGAAAGGTGACATACACCTCCCTCTCCCTTGCCATGGGGAGCTTTCATGCCTGGAGTGATGGGCTGGGGGATTTGGGATAGTAAATCTTGTGGGGGGGTTTTTAAGTAAAAAAATTATTATAACTAGAGGTGCACTGAAATATAAATTTCAAAACAGAAATGAAATGAAAGAAAATGTCAGGCCGAAACCGAAAAGGTTTTTATTCTAATTGTTAAAAATTTTATAAGATATTTTATTTTTATTTATTGTTTATAAACTTTTTTTATCTTTTATTTATTTATTCTATGTTCTACATACTATGTCCTCAATTATTTACAATCATTCAGTGATCACTGAGTGTCTGTACAGCTCTCCTTCCTGACAGCTGTCATAGGAGGCTGCATAGTGCGGTGCGGGAGGAGAGCTCAGTCTCCTGTGACAGCTGTCTCCGCCCCCACACTGCCAATCTCCTGATCTGTGACAGGAGACTGAGCTGTGTGAGTAGGAGCGCCGCCAGCCGCTCACAGTGTTCTCCTCCTGCACCCCTCTGCCTCCTGCAACATTATCTCTCCTCCCTACTGGGACACAAAGCAGTGCCAAGCAGAGTGGAGGGAAATCACGGATGCACCACTATATCGGCCCAAAAATTGCACTTTCTGCATTTTGCCAAAAGTGCCATTTTCAGCTGATATGTTTGGGAGGCCGATATACTGTATCAGTGCATACCTAATTATAACCCTTTGAAGAATGATTGTTTGTTTTTGTAGGATTAATAGTGATGGGGGAATCTGCACAGGTTTAATTCACCAACAGTTTGATGTATTTTATTCAACGTTTGACAAACCTGAACTCAGAGGCAAATCCCATTTAAGTCCATTGGGGACAAATCTTGTTGTTAATTGTTGACATTTATAGGGCTAATAGGCAACTACTGTCAAGAAAAAAGACATAGGAAGCTGGGAACTGCCATGGGGAACATCTACCAATGCAAAAAAAAAAAATAGAAATACTACCATACAACACGGAGAGGGTCAATGACAACATTAAAAGCCTTTAATTAACATGCTATACCTCCTTCCTCGAATGCAGTTCCATAGAACAGTGGTGCACAACCAAGGCCACCACCAACTCTTCGCCATAAACAGCAAAAAAAAGTGTTTGCACACGGTTCTGGATCCAGTTAATATCTTCTTTATTTATAGAATGACAAAAAAGGAGAGTGCCCACTCCATGTGAAGGATCGTTTAATAATTTGCTTTTTAAAAATGGCAATGTACTCACAAGAGAAAAGTGGCACAAGCATATTCTGGGGGTTCTAAGGAAGGGGGCGTGCCCAGAAACCTCGTTAACCCTGCCACTCGCTGCTGGAAGACGACTTCGGTCGTGAGCTGACTGGGCTGCGCTCTGGCTTCTGATGGGCAATAGCCTCCTGTGAGGGGAACCATTGAATACGCTTGCGTCACTTTTCTCTTGTGAGTACATTACTAATTTTATAAAGCACATTATTAAACGATCCTTCACATGGAGTGGTCGCCCTCCCTTTTTGTCATTCTATAGATGTTAAGGTTCCCTGCCTTGTGGAGCTGCCCCCGTGTGATCAGGTGGAATCAATTAAAGAGGAGGGCTTGCTGTGATTCATTTGCCCTGGGAAGATTTTGAATTTACACAAATCTTTATTTATTCAAGGCATAAACAAGACATAGCAGTCGTGCGAATGCATTTCTGCCAAAAGAACTCTCAATCATAGCTTTTTGCTACATTTCCACAAGATTTTTAAATGCCCCAACAGAGTAAAAATGGGAGGGATCCAGAACCCTGTGCAGACACTTTTTTCTACTCTTTAACCCCTTCGTGACTGACGACGTACAGTGTACGTCGCCAGCATTGGGGCTGTTTAAACAGACTCCCGGTGACTTTTGCCACTGGGTCTCTGTTTAAACTTGTAGAGCCGACTGTCGGCTTTACAACAGAAGCGATCCTGGCGACTTACCTGTCACCAGATCGCTTCTGCGTCCCGTTTTTGGGGATGCTTTACAGGTGTACATGATGTTACGGAACAGTGCAATTGTCAGTATCAGTGAAAGCATACACTGGCAGCACATATTTAGTTGTGGAATTCTTTATTTTCTTTTACTATTTTTCTTTATACTTTTAATTTACTAGAGACAGAAGATAAAGCAGTGTAAAATTGGCCAGTAGCAAAACAGTTTTAATCTGGGATAATAACCCAAAATATTCCAAAGAAAAAAAGTAAGTACAGGCAGGTGTTTTGCTACAAGAATAGAGACCGCAGATAATACAGCAGTATAAAATTAGACAGCAGCAGGACAATTTTAATGAGCGAGGCTAGTTCCAAATTTTATAGAGAGAAAGAGAACAAGCTGGGGCTTTACTACAAGAATTAAAATACTGCAGAGGATACAGCAGTGTAAAATTGGCTTGCAGAACAGCCTTATTTAGGAATAACAGGCCTAACTTGTGTATGGGCAGCGGCTGTGGTGTGCACACTTTGCCATCTTGGGTAGATGGTCCAGAATACTGTGTCCCAGCACTAGTAAGACACCTTTTATTTCTCAGGCCCTTTGTCCTATTGGGGCTTCTTGTTCCAACCGGCAGTAGGCTGATACTCTGATAATGCTAATTTTTTAAAAAGAATTAACAATGGTATGTAGGTGATCTGCAAATAAATATAGAATATTCCCAGTGAAGAGATGTCAAATAAGACTTGCATTTTCCTACTGTGTATCTACACTTCTCTGGAACATGAACAATCATCTATGATTACTTATTACTGCACAGAAATTGAGTCATTCATAGTAAGAAAGAAGAGATTCCAGAAAATGTCAGATCAAACAGCAGAATGACTCAATGGAATTTATATGTAAATACCAAACATGCATGATAAATTGCTTCAGTACAGCAGTACACAGAGCAAAGCACAGGCACAAGGTGGAGGAACCCATAACAGCCAATTAGGTTTAAGGTTACTGAAATCAGATCATTTAAAGGTGAACTCTGATTGGGTGCAATGGGTTACTGAGCTTTGTCTTAGGACTATAGGACAAAGAATAGGACTCTGTAGTTCAGGCATGTCAACTCGATGAAACACTGGTACTGATTATAATAAATGTTTCAGGGTCACACTATGCGTGCACACGTCCACATTTACATAAATCTATAGAAAGATTATAGCACTTCAATAATTAACATTATAGTAATAATTGCAACTTAAAGTGTTTGTTCACCTCTATGGTAAACATTGCATTGCAGCTAAGGGGCCCCAGTAGGTCATAAATCAGTGTGCAGTGTAGAGAAATGTATCTGCAGGCCACCAATGGCTTATGCAATGCCTGGCCATAATACCTACACTTTGTATAATCGCCACTGTTCTAGATATAATTGTGGACAGCTGCTACGTTGCGGAGCTCAAATGATGTAGCATGTCACGTGTTTGGGTCATCAACTCCCAGCATGCCAAGCGCACCCTCTCCTCTCCATGTGATCATCCAATATGGCCTTTCAGTCTACCCACTTGATCACAGCAACAAGCATGGAGCATACAGAGTAGTGTGGAGTGAGAAGCATGCTTCTCCCGCCCTTCCGTCCAGGCATACTTTTGGATGCATTGCATTCTGTGATATGTAGTCTCATCGCCATATCACGTGTACACAACCATAACAACAGCTTTGGGGCATATCTTTTGAAATCTGCAGTGAAATGCAGTATGTCTGAACTTTCTTCATGAAAATGACTTGGCACATGCTGGCTGGCATCTTTAGTAGGTATAATCACTACAGAGGTTTCTTTCAAACTAACAAAGGTGAACTAACCCTTTAACATTATTTTATTTTATCCCTGTCAAAAAGGCAAATAAAACATTTTCCTGACGTATTTAGATACAAAAGAATGTAAGGAAATGTAGCCTGTAAACACTGCAGGACAGCTATGGTCTCATTCATATTCCAATCCTTGAAATGGTGAGGGTCACAAAGAAGGAGTGAGAAGGCAACACGTGACCTAAAATACACAATTCTGACATGCCTGGTGATGTCTTTGTAGCCTGTTTGCACATTTGGTATGTACATGAGCAGTTTTGTGTTCTACTACTTCCAATATTGTCACTGTGCTGTGACCGAAGAAGTTAATGATGCCATAAAGGTGCTCCTTACATGGCATTACTGGAAGTCACCTCCACCAGCAGACATTAGACTGGGATGATCTATGGTCGGGTAACACAGTAAAAGGCAGAATTTCCATGTGATGTGTAAAGACTGTGATGCTACATGTGATGTGACCCGTATCCCTTTACTAGACACGTATAATGCATATTTATAGCCTGTGACACAGCTGTGAGCGGAGTACAGAAAGCTTCTTCATTCACTTTGATTTTGATGCTCAATATATGGATTTTGAAATACAGAAAGTGAGGCTTTTTTGTATGTTGCATAAAATACATGTTTTCATTGGGATTGCACTTGTTATGTTGAGAGGAAGCTTTGGTGCTTATCACAGATGTTGTCTGGTTCTGCCATCTACGGTGGAGGCTGTATAATTCAATGATCACATAGGTGGTAATGTAACACGCTATGAGTCTGCATGGTGTTATAAATTGGGTTACATCGTACTTCTTATTCATCTGTCTATTTCTATCGTTGATCTCATATCCAATTCAATGATCCATGTAGAACTGTAATCATTTCTGCCTGTAATAAGTACTAGCTCTCCGCAGACAGAGGAGAAGAAGAGTGGAGCTCCATGACATAACACAGGATCATTACTGAAATGATATCTGCCTCTGCAGGCTGTGAACTGATTCAGGATAATGTGAAAATTGCTCAGTCCCCAGGAAGTGCCGGAGCCATGGGGACCACTATCGATAATTCGGAATATTGCATTAACCTGCCCTTAGAATGAATGTGACACCATCGCATTTCATACATAGAACATATCATTCTTTTATATGAGCATCAGATTCTCTGATTCATAGATTATTCAAGCAAGGATCTGGAGATACATTTTAACTGTGTGTTTGGGGCTCGCCAGATCATTTAAAAAACTGATACTTGAAAATGAACAATTTTTTCCTAATCATACGTCATTGACATACTTCTTTTTGTTTTGATTTTTTACAGAGTTTGGAAGATCCTTGCCAACAGCCTAGAACAAGCTGGACAGATAGAAGAGCTGTGTAAAGTCGGGTATACACACATATAGTTTTTTTGTTCAACCTACCAGCTGTACGTCGCGGTCAGAGTACTTGAACAGAGCTAGCAGCTAATTGGCTTCTAGCCCTGTTCGGCCTAGAATGTTCCGACATGCTCCTTCGATCAGCTGATCGACGGATGCCAGTTCGAAGTGTGCCCCCACGGACCGATTTTCAGCCAAATCACCAAATCATAAAGAATGGAACAAAATGTGATGTGTATAGCCTACTTCAGCAGAGGAGCATAGAAAATCCACTCCTATTTTGTGTTGCCCCAGGCTTTCTATTGTTTTATCAGCAGACTTTTTTTTCTATTTCTGTGCTGCCTCCAGCGGTTGTATGGTTATGCAATGCATTGGCATTGTTATGTGTCAGTATAGTTAATATTTGTTATGCCACCTAGTAATCTCGACAACGCTTTGTGCTGTTAGGGAAAACCTCTCCACAACATTTTACCTCCAAATATACTATTTATGACAAGGGAGTAACTATTTCAGCTGGGTCTCCACATGGTGTTTACTTGGAGAGGCACCATGGAAATGGGTCACATTATCATCCCTCCCCCTCCTCCGTGGGCCAGAGTCCCTCAGCTGCCAGGTAACAAGGCATGCCACAGCCTCTATTCCAATTTGAGGCCTGGCGCAGCATGTGCACTCTAATATTGGAATGCACCAAAGTCCCAACGTCATCCCACTCTTTTCCCCTAACCTGGGAATGGCAGTCCTGCTGCTTCTGGTATTGGACGGGGACTCTGCCTATTGAACCCCACCACCATCAGGACAGGAATCTGTTGCCTGCACTGAGGGGATCTGTTTTGTGGGGGGGTTTTATGGTGTAATCTTATCCTTATAATATGCCTCTATACATATAAAGTTTTCTACCTTGGCTAATTTGGAGATAATACAGGGGAAGATGTAGGAGAGGCAAGGGCTTTGCTGTATTTCTTTTCAGTGTATTGCATGTAAGTGCATGACACTTGTGTAATTGATTATGAAAAGCTTGATGATCTATATGTGGATGTGATTATGGATTTAATGCAGTCTTTTGATTTGTCAGTGAAATGCACTGAATGAAGCAGTCCGTTTGTTTTCAGCCAAGGCTATACATGTTTTACCCTGATGTACAAGGAGAGCAAATATCTGATGATGACAACTGTTAGTGATGCAAGTATGTATGTGCCGCGCTCTTAAATAATTACACAAGTATTATATTGAATGTGAACAAACCACAAAAAAGAAATGGAGCGGTTATTATCAGACACAAACGTATGAGGTATTACGGAAGGACCCTACGGCATTATATAAAAAAGAACTAATTAAAATTATCAAAAAGTGGGAGGTACTTAGGTATTCTTACAATAAAAGGAAATTATGTTGTACCATCGGAATGTAGACTCTACATTTTTTACTACCTTCCCAGAGAAGCAACAGAAATCTCTCAACGTAAGGGGAATTCTCCTCGACTCAGACAGCAATAAAAACTTGACATAGGACTTAACAATTCCCCATTCTATCCAAAGACTAAAAATAATGTTTTGCTTAGAGATACACTTTGATGCTGGAACCAGGTATTGGTTGATGATTTTGATATTTTGGTACCCAAGTAAGAGGGAAGTTTTGCTCTTATAAGATGAGATTTGTGTTAATAAAAGAATTGATGACAAATGATGTGATACTTTTGCTTTATTAACAATAAGTTGAGAATGCCTGATATGTATTTTGAGCTATTTTAACGTGTGGTCAAATAAAAAAAAGTCTGAAAAAGCTGTATGCAATTGGGAACAAATGGCTTTATAGTATTTGGCTATATTTGCACTATACACCAGCACTTCAGTGCATAAAACTGATGGGGTGTAAAGCAATAAATGCTTTGCCCACTCTCCTGAAATAAGGAATAATCCTCTTATTTTTGGAAAATTTGATAAAATGAGACATGTGAACACACCTGCAGTTCTGGATGTGCATTTAACTGATGGGGTGTAAAGCAATAAATGCTCTGCCCAATGTCCTGAATAAGGAATAATCATCTTATTTTTGGCATATGTGATGAAATGAGACATATGAAATATGAATACACCAGCGGTTCTAAATGTGCATTTGGTTAATGGGTCATAAAAGCAATGATTTGCATGGCTCTGCCCTTTGTCCTGAAGTAGGGAATAATCCTCTAATTTTTGAGACATGTTAATAACTTCAGTTTTATGAAGGCTTCACTGTGCTATGCACATTTTCCCCATTGGAAGATTTCCCATCTATTTCTATTCTGGTGGCAACTAAAAATTTTGGATTTACACTTTCAGTCCTGGAGACATTGATCCAGACAATCAGTGAGAGTGAATCTCCCTAATTGGGACATAGATAAAACACAGCAGTGGTTCTAACCCCTCACCACTCTATTCAAATCTAAGACAATAAAAGTAAAACATTTTTGCTTTAATTATACTTTGAAGTGACATTTTCCCCCAATGCTGGTGTGAGAACTTACCTTAACCACTTCAAGTCTGCGGTGTTAAACCCCCTTCCCATCCAGGCCATTTTTCAGTGTTCAGCGCTGCAGTACTTTGATTGAAGTTTATGCCATCATGCAACGCTGCACTGAAATACATTTTAGACAATTTTTGGGGGACAGACAGAGCTTTCTTTTGGTGGTATTTAATCACCACTTGGGGTTATATTTTTTACTATGATAAGGGAAAAGTACCGATTTATTTTTTTTTAAACGGTTTCCCCTATATTAAATGATAAAACATTTTTATTACCCAATTTTTTGGTAAAATATAAAAGACGGGGTCACGTCGGGTAAGAAAACACCAAACATGTCAAGCCTTAAAATTGTGTGCGCGCGCGAAAACCTCAAAAAACTACAATACCCAAAATTGGCCATAGGCGACGCTTTAAAAGCTTTTTCCGCTCATAAGTTTAGTGTTATCAGTGATTGATGGCCCTAAAATGATTGTTCTCACTGTGACATTCGCGACGATATGTAACATGTGTAGCGCAATTGTCATTTTTCGCATGCTGGCGCCGTGAACGCATATTTACGTTTATATGTGCGTAAATGTGGGGGTGGGGGACTTAAACATTTGGGTTTTCTTTTTTACTCTTTGTATGTTTTTTACACTTAATGTCATTGCTATTGCATAGGGGGATGACAACCCCCCTATATAATAGCAAAGGCACACTGACAGGTCCTCTTTATGGAGACATTAGGGATCTCTAAGACCCCTAATGTCACCTGGGGACCCCAAAATAAGCTGATGAAGCACAGATCTGCTTCATCAGTTTGTTCTCTCTGGCTATAGCAGCCAGATGACTGACAAGTGAATGCGGAAGTGATGTAATATACATCACTTCTGCATTCACAGCACGGAGGGAGGTCAGCAAGGAGGAAGATGCTGATCCCCTTCCCATCTTCCTCCTGACGCCCTCCCGAGCCGGTCCCGGGCCGCAGATCCCGGGATTGAAGGTGAGGGGTCAGGAGAGGGGGCGGCGGTGGATCTCGAGGGGGGTCACGGAGCCAGCACATACACGTGATCGTTAGGCTGTAGAGCCGCCGATCGTGTATATGTGAAAAAGCCGGTAACGGCTCTTTGCATTGAACTGGCTTTTTCTGCCGGTGCGCGCGCTAGGGGGCGCACGCGAGCAGAAAAAAAATGCCGTCTGGAGACAGCAACCCGCAAATGCATGTCTGTCTGTTTGTTTGCAACGGGTGGACGGCAACAGGTTAAACGATGCCTCTTAAGCCGATCATCTTCTTCTTTCCAGTACATTTCAGGAGACCATCCAGCGCTGGTGCCGGTCTCTGATCCAGCTCAGACTCCCCGGGACCCACTGTGTCTGTCCGCGTGCACGCTGCCGGTTGCGTGCGGTGACTTACCCTGTGTCTTCTCCCGGGCAAAGATCTCTACTGCACATGCGCCCACCCCATGATCCTATAAGGCCACTTGGGAATCTTCAGCTCTTTGGACGGGAGCGAGCGGCAGAGACCCAGGTAAGTTTTGACCTATTTGGTAACTTTTTTATTTTTTTATGTTTTTGTATATATCTATTGCTTGCTAAAAAGTAGATATATGCAAAAAAATGAAGGTTTAATTGTACTTTAATCATCTCTGTGTCCATCCATCTTATTGCTGGTCGTCCTCTTCCTTTTTTCCCTTTAACTTTTGAAAATTAATTGTCTTTCTTGATTATACAATAAAGGACAAAGACAGTGTTCTGTCTCACAGTTGCTCTGTGGCTTTTGTATAGCTTGACATGCAGCTAAACCCTCCTGTTCTGCAATAAGTCAGACTGGGTGAAATGTTAATGCTTTATTAACAAAACTGGGTTGGTGAAACTGGTAAAAGAGCATAGAAACATACACTTAAAATAACATGGAAATATAGCGTTACCTTACAAATACTGAGAGAAAAAAAGTCCATCCATACCAGCAATGCTGCCTAAGAGAGTTTTGGGTTCTTTCCTCCAGACTCATGCTGTGGATGGCAGTGGATTCTTTTTTTCCTATTTCAAAAATGGAACCTACCTGAACTCCTAAGATGCAATTGTTTCCTTCTCTTTGGGCAGAGGGATGTTGGGAGTTTTTTTATCAAATAAAACAGTGTTGTAACTGCTGTAAATGGAGATGTTTTCTCTTCACCTTTATCTTGTGGCTGATTTTGATATTGCAGATAGATAAACAATAATTTCTTATGCTGGAGGCAGAACAGGCAGATTGAGAGACGAGTTGGTAATATGCAGATATCATGAGATGACTGGACACTGGCCAGAGCTTTGCGGACCCTCATATAACCCCTTCCAATCTCAGGAATCCTGATTTTCTTTCAGAAATAGAGGACAGAGAGGGGAGGGTGCTGTAACCAAGAAAACTAACTAAAACTCGAGGACGTCAAGCCATGGGTCAGAGGCCAAAATGGGTTGTCAACCAAGTCAGGTTATGGAGCACTGAGGGCAGGATGAACAGAGAACCGGAGTCAGGAACCAGGAGATCAGTCAGCCAGAGCCAGGGTCATACACAGAGAACAGGAACTGCAGAGCACTTGGTAGACCCAAAAAAATGCAAGGGCAGAAACTAAATGGACAAGGTGAAGGGTAAATAGTGAACTGGTGCAAGCCACTGGGCTAGGAAGCTGTGTCGTTGCCTTGTACTGTAAACAGTAAACAGATTTTCCTGGTAAGTCTAAATATCCTATTTTCTTCATCATACAGTACAGGACACAGGCAGATTCAAAGATGACTGGGATGTCCAAAAGCAACAGAACGGAGGGGTGGGCAACACAGCAAACAACTACCAACAGGACCACATAACAGAAACAAGAGGGTGCACTCACCCACCACTCCATTGCTGTATTGGATCCCTTGCAAAATACCTAGTGCTTCGAGGTATAGGGGAGCTTATGACCTCCTCCCAGGATATTGTGGGTGTCCAGTCACCAGGAGGAGGGGGACATTATCAACCCTGTGTAAGTTCCAAGAAGGAACTTAACTCCTGTTGTTGGTCAGTATGGTTGGCTTTGAAGATACTCTGAATGGAGAAAGTGACAGAGTGTATTTTACTTTATTAGTAACAAACTCATAAAATTGAGTGTACTTGGTAATAGTTTATAAAAATGAACATAGGCATTGTAAATATGTGCATTTGTTTCACCAATATCAATTTAGATACTTATAAAAATAATAAAGATACAAAGTTTTTTTTAATTCTATGAGGTGTAGCAAACATATCTTTTTTGGGATGATATAATGTTATAACTCTGTTTTTACATTGGTATGTAAATTATCGAAGTCATTGGCATACTCTCTATATATGTGTGTTTGTGCCTTGATTATCCTCTTATCTCACTTGTTTGAAAGACATAGTGTGTCTGTTTTAATATAAAAGACTCTCTGCATTTCCTAATGAAACCCTCTTTATTCTCCTGGTAGCTGCATAGGCTTTAACGCACACAAGAAACCAATTTGTTTTTCATTCATGATAAGATAGAGCTATGTTTACCCAAAATAATGATTTGGTATTGCTGATATGTGCCGTATTACTTCATATGAAGTGTAAACTTTGATGATAGGTCCTCTGTGAGGATGTTGAGAAATAGGGAACTACCATAGCCAGGAAACTTAACATAAAATGAATGTGCTAATATATGCCGAGATTTTAAAAGCTAACTTCTACAAATTGTTTTCAGCTTTGTAAAGAAGGGTGTTCCAATCAGGTTGTCAGTTGTTCATGCGGATCTGATCGGAAGCCCAATGTTAGTATATGGGCAGCCGGATCTTAAAGGATGTGAGTCCGTTTACATCCGATTAACCACCACTCCGGGAAAAAACCCAAAACTGATCGGGGGTAATGAGTTGTACACTAACACATATCTGATAACATCCAACTCCCAATAGACCTAACATGGGTCCAGTAAGTTAATTTTTTTCCCTTCATCTTAAAAACTGGGTGGACACGGACAGAGCTGCCATTAGAAATCATGGGGCCCCATACAGCATACCTGGCAGGGCCCACATCCCCCCCCCCCTTAATGCAGAGTTCAGAGGTTAGGAGTAATGCAGAGTTCAGAGGTTAGGAGTAATGCAGAGTTCAGAAGTAATGCAAAGTTCAGAGATCAGGAGTAATGCAGCGTTCAGAGGTCAGGAGTACATAATTCAGAGTTTAGAGGTCAGGAGTAAGTAATGCAGAGTTCAGGAGTACATAATGCAAAGGTCAGGAGTAACACACAGTGCAGAGGTCAGAAGTATGCACACACATCTGCACTGTAGGAAATAGAAAACTGCCAGCTAGTACTATTATACAGCCCGTTGTCCCCCTGAAACTGACCCCCCTTCTCCCCCCGCTGTTCACCCTCACTTCTAGCCTGCAGATACCTGCTTTGCAACATGTCACCCCAGGCCCACCAGATCCTCCAATCGCTGCTTCAACAGATGCAACTAGTAAGACGAGACCTTGGTCACACACGCTGCTGATGCGCTCCAACCCCTGGCTCTCTTGTTACCGAGATCCAACTGATAGCTGCTCGAATCAAGAGCCGGTGGCACTGTTGGGTGAGAGCAGGATGGTGGCCTGAAGGGTACAGTCTTCCTCAGTGCAGTGGTGAGCTTTGATGTGGGATGAGCTTATTGCAGGGAGTTCTGGTGTGGGGGAAGCTGTGTAGAAAGCCCCTGATAAGCCCCCCTGGTTTTGTCAGGATTTTATTTCTCAGTAAGTGAAAAGAAATCTCCCCAAAAGGGACATACTGTAGATGGCAATAAAAAAAACAGAAGTTCCAAGCAACTGCTGTGTCCAAGATTTGTCTAGATTTGGGCAATAATACGTTTTTCTTTGCAATCTACACACAGAGTATTGTGGAGACCGGAGTCCGTCAACAAACTTAATAAACATAATATAAGAATCCTTTTGAAGATAAATGATACGCATTTTGCTGCTGCCATGACTCAAGCAATTTAGGCTTCTCAACACATAGCGGAAGTTCTTGAGAACTCTGTAACAAAAAAATTGGCTTGTTAGTACTGAAATGCTCCCGCTATGAATCATATGCACAAAGTGCTCGGCTGCATTTATCTATTACCAATCTTAGCTTCTCATACGTGAAGCATTACGTGTTTTTCTTTTTCCCCATCCGGCTAGAGAGTACTTTTGTCAGGTATATACACAAAGCATGTCTATCACAGGCTGATTACACTGCTGCTTCCTGAGTGCTTTCCCGCTTTTATCAGAACGCATTTTCAGTAATGGCTGCTAGATTACCATACATCGCCAACATCCTATAGATTATTTCTACTAAAATACGCATTAACCTTAGTTATATCTTGCTGCTTCTTTCAAAGTTTTGTTGGCTGCGCTATTGTGAGTGCTCGAAACAGACGCAACAGTTACAACAGAAATAAACGTTTCTTTTTTTACAATTCCTGTAAAATATAGCGTTAAATCGCACATGCATGCCTGAGAAACTTGAAGGCTTAAAGTAATATTAAAGTCAAAAGGTTTTTAAAGCTATTTCAAATGCTGCTTAAATCACTTACAATGGATGCTGCTCCTTGATTTTTAAAATAATTAGCTGGTTCTCTGAGCACTGGTCCTGATATCCTGTGTTAAAGGTGTCTGTGAAGGTTCTCATTCATCCAGGTCATGGTATATCTGTAAAAAATAAGTCAAAGCAACTGGACTTTCTGTATTTTGCTTGAAGACTGGTCTTCCAACCAGCTTTCTCAATTCAGAATGACTTGTGCAAAAAATTATCCGGGAATAAATATGGTGAATGTTGCTCCAATCCACATAATCTGTTAGTCACAATCAGGTGTTAAAGGTGGCTCATTTCCTGTGCAGGGTGCGATGGAGCCACCCTTTTGTGTGTGCAATTAAGCAGTGTGTGTCTTCACAGACACACAGGCACAGCAAGACAATCCTCTCCCCTGCTCCCTGCTCTTCCCTTCTCCAATGCTGCTCTGTTTCTAGTGATCTTGTACTGGACAGGAAGTTCATGGAAGCCGAGCTGAGAGAGTTGGGGCTGTTTGGAAACATGATGACTGGAAGTGCTTGGGCAAACATTTACAAAAATTCCTAGCTGGGAAATGTATATTTGTTTGATCTGCATTCATTATTGAAAAAAAAGTGTGAGAGTTTAATACTACTTGAAGGAGATTGTAGCTGTATTAGTTCACTTGCTGCAACACAGTTCAAGTGCTGTCTGTGATCTTTTTTTTATTTGTACTAACAGTTACATTTTCAGTGCAAGTTTTCTGGGTGCTCTTTTCTTCTTGGCCCATGCAGTACTGATACACAAAAACAAAATGTTAAGAAATATTCTGCAAAGACAACAATCTATGGGGATAGAAAAAAAACCACACATATACAGGGTAAAACAAACCAGAAAGTTAGTTAGATAAGGAGTAAAGAAGTAGGCTATGTGACAGTAATGAGTAATGGCAACTCAATATTAATTAGAACATTCCACCTTCGTCTCATTCAGCTTATTGAGATTCATAATTTCTAGATACAGTATAAGTCAGATCGCCCATCAAACGTGTCTGTTTAAGAAAGTCTGTCAAGCTTCAATTCATCCAAATGACCAGAAAGGCAGAGATGTGTATTTAGGCCTCACTTTATGGCTGGCATAAATTGCCCAAGCCTTGCTGTTTATTGGTACAATTCACAAAACTTTTAATGAAAAGTCAACAGCCAGCGCACTTGACAGATTCAGCTCATCCCCTATAGATCGCCTGGTCTGATAACAAGGGAATGCCTAGACTAATAAACTTAAGTTCTGATCTCACACAATATTCATAACTCCAGACCTGTCAGCAAAAATGTGCACATCTGTACATACCAAACATAAGTGGTTTAGGAGGTCCGGAGGCCTAAAAACACACATTAACCCTTCTTAGGCAGCCATAACCCACAGAGTGATACAGTTTATTGTCTATCCAAAGCTAATTTCATAACACACACTGATCTGTGGTTTATCTGGTGGTAAAATATGAAAACATAGATTTATGTGTATTAATAGAAAATGGACAGTTTGGGAGTTTGGGAAGAGCAGCGTAGAAGATCATAAATGCTCAGCCCTCCTCCCCGATTCTTCTTGATTGGTCTAGGGGCCAGCTCAGTGACAACCCCTAGAGGGCCCACAAAAAGCTGCTGCAGAAGTCAGCTAGGAAGCTCTTGTCATAACATTAAAAGAAGAGACTCAAGTACCATCAAAGAAAAGAACCCCTATTCAGATCTTTATTCTGTTTCATTGTCTGGACTCTGCTAGAACTCACTAAAACCAGGACCTGTTAAGTACTCTCAGTTTTATCCCCTTTTATTTTTATTGTTGTTATCTATTGGTCTCTCTTTTGTAACATCTTTTTCTGTATTTTTCCTGCACCGTTTCTTTTATTAAAGACAATCTTTTAAAATCGATAAGCTTATCTCTATGCTATAAATAAGAACTTAAAGTATCCTTGTCTCTGTGAAGAGCACTACCATATTGTAAAACCTGTCATATCCCTGGCTGAAGGGACAGTGACATCACAGGCATTGTTTAGGTTTTTTGAATTGTTACAGTGTTTGCTGGGAATGGTGTGTGTTTCCATTATAACACATGGTGGCAGCTGATGTTTGGTGTGTAAAGCGTTGACTGCAGAGTTAACCAACCCAACTGAAGACCGCTCCCAGTCTGCTGGCCTTAGATGGTCGTCCTGTGGGCTGAAAAATCTCTGTGCAGGGTAAGGGTGAGAGTGGTATTGCCCATAACCTTGTGACGGCACATTGGATTGAAGTCCCAGAGGAGTGCATGGTCATAAAACTATTTAAGATTAATTTCAGAAAGATGAGATCCCATTTAGTCCGATATCTCTGGCGCTTAACAGAATTATCATTTGTAGTTCAAACATTTTCCTTTCCTGAGTATTTTTTAAGTTTCCTTTAAGAACTGAAACATTCCTGACTTCCATATGGTGGTCTGGTTGTGAGAAATGATGTACCACAGGTGTAAAGTGCATTAAGGTTCCTGCTGTGTGTGACACTTTTTAATACTTTGATGTGGCTGCACAGTTTGCAGCATTTAATGTTGCAAGGTTTTCTACCCCTTGTTGGTGTCTCTGCAGTCAGAATAATGTTTCCCGCTGATTAATTTATGTCTGATCTTGGATAGTTGCCTGAAGGCCAGCGCTGGAGGTTATTGGAAGATTTCTTTTAGAATTTCATCCTCTTATGGTGGGTTGCAGCTATATTATCTTTTGTATGCCTTCTTGTGCTGGATTGTATGTGATATTTAGAGGATTTTCAAGGCTGATTATTTTGTTGCTGTAACATTTCTTATGGAAGGATTCTGCTAGTAGTTTAGCCTGTCTTTGGGTCAGATCATATGTGGTGGTATCTAGTGGCTTGCGTATGATGGTTCATTTGGTGTTTTGGAGGTGGAAGCTGCAACTGTGGGGATAGATGCATTAGTCAATGGGTTGCCTGGGTATTGAGTTGTGCAGTCTGCCATCCCTGATGGATACTGTGGTGTCCCAGAATCAAAGACAAAAAATCACTGCGCTAGAAGTATTTGATAATGGTGGACCAGCTGCAACAATATAAGGTGTTGGACCCGTGTAAGTTTAGTGAAAATTATTATTATTATACGCCGCATACGATATTCACAACATGTGGTGTCTCAGAAGTTCTCATATGTGCCTAAATAGTCTATTTTTCTGTTTCCCCGCAGACTGTTGTTCCCTAAGGCTTTATTTAAAACCCACCATCCTGTAGAAACCTACTTTGTAAGTTCCCCTCTGAGCTAATAAAGGAGGTACCTAAGTCAGAGGGAAGTGATGTCATTTTTCTCTTACAGGAAGTCATATTTTTTCATTTGTCGCCAGCAACTGGGTGTGTATCAGGTCCTGTGTCACCTGGCTTTTGTTCACCTCAAGCAGGTTTTGCATTCCCATAAAATTCTATAGGAATGCAAAACCTGATTAAAGCCACTCAAATGCAGGTCAAACGGAGGTCAACTGCAGATCAAATGCACCTGTCAATGAATTCTGTATGATCTCATAGGTGTCTTACACTGATGTCATGCCCGTCGATACAGGCCCTTACATTGGTTCTACCATCACATTTGTTTTTGTTTTTATTATTACTATTATTATTAATATACAGGATTTATATAGCGCCTTGTATATATATATATAACAGCTTGCACAGGACTTTACAATATAAGGAAGACATTACAGATACAATACAATTCAATATGGTTAGGACGGTCCTGCCCATGAGAGCTTATAGTCTAAAAGGGTTCCCACACTGTGAGCTGTAACTGGGACTGGTACTCAGAGGCTGATTTTAACATTCGATTTTTGAAAGAATGGAATTCCCTGAGCGAAAACCACATTCACTGGAAGAATGTGTAGAATGAAATTCTACTAGTGTATGGTCAGCTTTAGTGTGTTTCTGAAGAGGATATTTCACCTTTTAGTGGAGTTGTGGCACAGGGTATTTTTGAAAAGATCAGAAACATTTTCTATTTGCATTTTACATTTTTATTCCAGACACTTGTTGCACAATTTAAAGATGACTGTGTGTATGTGTGTGTGTGTGTGTGTGTGTGTGTGTGTGTGTGTGTGTGTGTGCACATATACGCAATTTTTGTATTTATTTATTAATTGATGTATTCTTTATTATATTTATGAGATAAGGGACAATTCAGCTGTGATGAAACTGCAAATCCCATCATGCATCTCTATTGGAGAGTCATGCCTGTGGCTCTCAGTGTCTTGCAATGCCTTGTGAGACTTGTGGTTCCACAACAGTTGGCGTACCAAGGTTGCCTACCTCTGATCTAATACTTGTGTGAAGTCGGTGATATAAGCTTGCTTTGGGTTGGGTCCATCCCTTTTAGAGTTAGTACTGATTCTCATTCTACGCCTATGACAGCAAAGCGGAGACATCAAGTGGTTAGAGACTCTCACTGCAATGACTAGGATGTAGCATAAGATAATCATACCAATTCAAGGTTTTAAACACAAAACACCCTACTATGTACTGTCTGCACTACTATAAATGATACCCAATCGTATCGAAGGACAGCATGGAGGAACCCACTTGCCACAACATGA
Source organism: Nanorana parkeri (assembly GCF_000935625.1). Classification (NCBI taxonomy): domain Eukaryota; kingdom Metazoa; phylum Chordata; class Amphibia; order Anura; family Dicroglossidae; genus Nanorana; species Nanorana parkeri. Next base: position 2,846,668 of record NW_017306284.1, on the reverse strand, counting down.
CAAAGAGTGAACATGCAAGAAGACATTTTATAGAAACACTTAAAACCATACATTACTTGTTTTTATAAAATGTTTTTGTGCATGAGCACTTTTTGTCATCTTCCTCCATACTGTCTTTTTACGATATACATAAAGTATTTTTGTATCCCTCAATAGGATTGTGTGTCATTTGTAGTGACTTAGACAGAACATAAAAGGAAGGAAAGTGTTTTTTTGCATAAAGCTGTTGTAGTGGTTCTTTCCTCATCTTGAACTCTCAGTGGTGCAGGTTCACTTCTAGAATATACCAATGAAATGAGCATGGTGTTAAAATGAACACAAAATGGTCTGGACCTGGTCTGGGTGCACTGTGCCAAACTACTAGATCATGCAAAGGGGCAATGGAAATGTTCTCAGGTATAAAATGATAGATGTAGCCATGATCTATCATTTTATACATAACAACATAAATATTGTTGTATACTCTCCTACTACACAAGTTATGATTGAGGTGTATTCATTTGAACCCTGATATGTATTATTCTTATACCACAGTCTCTTTTATCAATGAATCCTTCATTCTTCTTTCTGTACACTGAAAATTGTTTAATAAAGACTTATTGATTTAAAATATTGATCAGCTGCAGGAGCTTGTGTAAAATGGAACTATGAGCAAAAATAAAAAAATACATGTATGATTCAGTGGGGGTGATTTACTAACCTAAACACACACACGCACCTTGTGTGATTTTTACACAGCAAAACGTATTTATCAACCAAAAAGTCTCTAAAAGCATATTTTCACTAATGCCATATATGGAAAAATCATGCACATGATGCATATATAATGCTGCTTCACAGTTTAGACAAAAATGGTTAGCTCATGCATTTACATTCCTGCATTCCTCAGCGCAAGCAACACAATGTAGAGCTAATTTACACAACATCACCTTGCAATGCATGCAGGGCTTTGCACAACACACCTGCTGGGTGTGTACACACTACAAAGGTGTCTAGATTCCACCAATAGATCATGCTGGGAGGGAACACACTACAGAGGTGTATACTTGTTCGTGGCGTGTTTATAAGGTTAGTAAATCAACCCCAGTCTGTCACTAGCATTACCACAGCACTTTTTGTTTTCTAAGTTACCCCATACCATACAGTAGTTGTATTACATGTTGATCCTATATTTGTTATTGGTGACTGAAATGTGTTCTATAATGAGAGTTGAGGAGCTTATGGCTCATACAGTATATATAACGACAACCGCAATGTGCTGATTTGTGGGCTCCTTGGATTTTGTATATGGACTCTGCTGCATTCCGAGCTCTATAACTGAGCTATGCCATGATTTGAGTGGTTAATTAATTGCGTATCGCCTTATACATACTTGATACGATCATTTTTCTTTCCCTTTTTTTCTTTTTCAACCTTGCACTCCTGGAGCTGGCCGTGCTTGGCTCTCCTCTTCTCATCTTCTCCGTTCATTCCCATCTTTTTTTTCCTTCTTCTTGTTTGTCGTCTTTGCTCCTCTCCCTCTGTCTTTTCTTGCTTTTCTCATTCTTTTCATTTTCTCTCACTGGTACTGTCGCCTTCCATGGGATTCCATGGTGTCCATATGCACAATCTCCCTCTCCTCATTTTCTAGTAGATCTTATATGTGTGTTTATTACCATCTTCATTGTGGGGGTCTGTTAAGTAAGTGTTGTTTATATGTTTTGGGGTACCTGCTGTGTACTTGACTTCTTTCTTACCGCATGCTTTTGCTTCTGGAATGTTCATTTTGAAACTCAATAAACAATTATTATTTAAAATAAAGGTGACTGTTGTAAACGGGTGGGTTTTCTCCTGTTGCAGCTCACACACACACACTCCAGTAGAATGCACCCGCAGGGGTTTACACTCTATGCTGCCTGCAATGGTCTCAGAGGTCACTAAAATGGACCTTTAAAATTTGCTAAATAGAAACCTTAGTCAGCCCCTCTGAAAGAAGCACCACATTTCAACACTGCACCTGACCACGCACATCTCCTTGCTTTGTTGTCACACCCAATTTTCCTTCTCTCATGCCTCCATTAACACAGCATGGGCCCAGGAACCGAGGCAACAAGACCAAATGGGCTACAAAACCATCAGCTGTCAAAAACACTTTCCACTATATCTCCTTCTTGTGTTTGGTTGTGACCTTGGCAAATAATAGAATACCCACCCACAGCTCTTCATTTCTATAAAATAATATCAAACCTGTTTCTGTGATGTGACTAACATGTAAAGCCCAACTCCAGCCAAAATGTTTCATCTTTTGGGATAGAGTAGGAGAGGGTTAGAACATGTGTCATCATTTTATTGTCTGATGAGATTTGCCCCCATTTTCTGTGCAGGTGATGGATATCAGATAGGCAAAGAAACAATAGGAAATCTGCTCAGTAGGGGTCACAGATAGCACCTAAAAGCTAAAAGAGGTGTTAACCTTTCCCAATTCTATCCAAAACTAGGTTAGGCATTAATGATAACAATTATTTAGAACTAAGGTAAACACGTGATTTTTAATCTCCTGCCGCTTAGTGCCCTTTCATAGTGCCTCTCCAAATATATTACACCAAATGGGTCTGTTTGTGCTTTGTTCCTCTTTGTCTTTTTCTTTCCGATCAGGTCCCTCTGTCAGTTTTTCAGGCACACCTGATGAGAAGCCCAATGTTAGTCTATGGGAAGCAGGAACTATACGGGCAGGCATCCGTTTATATCCAGTTACCCCCGGTTCTGGCCAGGCTTGGAAAAACAAATTGATCACAGTTCTGTTTTACCGGACCTGATCATGCCAGATCGGGGGTAATCTGATGTAAACAGACACTGGTCAATTTACATCCCATTCCCAATGGATCAATATGGGGTAAATGAATTTCAGTTTTCGCAAGATGGAAGAAAAAACTTGACGGACACGGATGTTACAACAGTGACATCAGTTCCAATCGGCAGGGAATCCGCGCACGCTTCCACTCTTAAACGTACCATGTGAAAGGGGCCTAAGATATTTAACAACTTGTTGCCAGTCACCTGAATACTTTTATTCTGATTACTAATACTCTGATTCTGATTACCAGTGAAATATATAACAATAGTATCTTTATTAGCACAACTTTGTACAGACATATAAAAACAGTTGCCCACACATTAAAGACCATGGACTCCTGGACTATTAAAGTTCAGCTGCACATTTTGTGGTAACCACGCCAATCTCCATGGTTATATGCATTGCCTGCTGCTCTATACCAATGATAAATGTCAGATTTAAGCTACAAACAGCAGTCTGTGAAGAACAAAATCTTCCCAAAAATAACAATAATTACATTTAAGAAATCCAATTTTTCAATATAGAGGATGCACCCCAGTATCCGCTTTGTGATTTCCACTACAATTATGTCTGTACTACTTGTACTCCAACCAAAGTGATAGCACTTTGAAAGTGTTTCCTTTAGAATACCACTCCATAGCACAATGGGGGACATTTAGCAACACAATTAGCAATTAGTCCCAAATCAAGCCACCTCATGTTCAGAAAAGCCTCTGTAACAGGTTTACAGCATATTTTCCTGTATTCCTGAGCAGCCAAGTGCAGCAGTTTGCGAAAACCGGAGACAGATTCATCAATAGAGATGAGAGGGACTTTCACTCTAAACAGACACATTAAAGCTCCAGTTAAATCTGTTCCAGTAAAATCCAGTAAAGGCAAGGCGACCTGTAAATGAATGAGGAGAGGGGAGGATGAACGACTTGAAGAATGCCTTGAATTCTGTGAAAATAATACAAGGCATTTTGTGAATGGGTGGAGGGGGAGGAAGAGGAGGCGGAACAACGAGGGCACTTTACATTCGCAGCTGCTACTGCTAACCTCCGCAACATGGGAAAATCACCACAGCCTAGGATCCGATATCACTAAAGGGTGGATTTGTCTAGTAAGCAGCAGCCATCCACACATTTATTTCAATTACAATTCATTACCGGTAAATGATGTGGTTAAAACTAGACATGTGCGATTCGTTTCGTTCCGAAATGAAATTCGGACAAATTTTCGGAAATTCGGACATTCGGATGTATCTGAATTCCGAATTACAGATTTAACGAATGCAAACGAATCCGAATTTCCGTTTCCGAAATTCAGGAGCGGTAGTTCGTTCGAATGTTCGTTTCGTTTTCGTTTCTTATTCGTTCGTTGGAGCAAAGTGACATTAGAGAAGGAGAAAAACATTTTCCCCCTCAAATGTCAATTTGCTGCAAATGAAAGAACGAATGAACGAAACGAAAACGAAACGAACGTTCGAACGAACTACCGCTAACGAATTTCGTCCGAATTCCGAATCCGAATTGACTTTCACAACCGAATCCCGAAATAACACAAATCCGAATTTAAAACGAAATGAAACTAAATGAATTTTTTGGCAGTGCACATGTCTAGTTAAAACCCTGTAGCAGACAACAAAATAAAATGTACTGAATTTCAGCTGAAAGAAGTGGTCAGGGGTCATTCTGTAGCAGTGCTTAGGGAGGAATTTATGACTCAAGATATAACCTTGTCATTGCCTCTGTTCAGCTTTGCCTTGCTGTGCAACAGAATTGATAAATGTCCCTAAGAGCTCTGAAGAAGGATGTCAATGGGACCCGTAGGCTGCACGGATAGACTCCTGGCACTTCCTGCTTTCCCCAAACCACTTTGCTGCTGTCTTGTATGAACTTTGGAGGTTCATGCCATTAACCTACCATGTTATTAACTCAAGGACTTTTTGGATTGTGGTAAAATCCACCCCTTTTTTGATTCAGTCGGCAGTAGAACACTGCCATACAGATGGAATGTAATTTTTGGGAACATAGGTTACATACCAGCACATGCAATTTTTGAGGAATTACACACATTCCTCCCAACTTTCTGAGATGAGACAGAGGGACACATTTTAGTACAAAGCATGTAGATTGTAAGCCCTCAGGAGCCAGGGCCCTCCTAACCATCTTGTCTTGAATTGTAACTGTGCTGTCTTACTTTATATTGTAAAGTGCTGCGCAACTCTTATATAAATCCTGTATTATAATAATGAAAATAATGTACCAAAGCACACCCTGAATTACACCGATAAGGAAGAATTAAAGTGACACTAATCTCAGGAGCTAAATCTTAAAATTGAATTGGGTATCACTCAGCTGCAGATCCTCAAATCATCTCTGAATTGGTGCTGACACTGTCCTTCCTTCTGGAGGGTGACTACTTTTGTTCCTCATGGTGCCTGTGTGTGTTGTAAAGTAGTCACCGCTCCAAGCTCTTTCACATGATGGACTACTATCTCACTTTCCGTTTATTAATTTGAATTGAGACTGTAGTCAATCACTTGAACGTGCTTGGAGCGGTGGCTACTTTACAACATACATTTAACACCTGAGTTTAAAAGAGAACTATGGCCCAACCTTTTTTTGGCCATAGTACACTCTTGGGTCACAGGAGGAAATTTACTATGTAAACTATTGTTATTGCCAGCTATATGGTGATGGGGCAGAGACAGGGTGCGGCCGGGAAAGATCCCGACAATAGTGTTGAGATCCACCCCACCAGCTAATTGACAGCTGGCTTTGTCTCTCTAGAGGCAGAACCAGCTGTGCCCGCCCCCTTCCCTGTCTGTGCCTCTAGTCAGCACTGGAGGAATGGAGAGGGGAATCTTTGCAGGGCCTGGTGACTAACAGTCACTACTGTGTGCCGGGAGAAGTTTAGGAACTGAGCGATTAGCGGTGATCGCTCAGTTCTCGATCAATAGAGTTGGCGTGCGACAGCTGCAGTGTCACACGTTGGCTCTCATTATGATGATGAGTTTATTTCACTCTCCCCATAGTTCTCCTTTAATGTCACTTTAATATGTAAAAATATTCAGGTAAACCCAAAAGAGTTTTTTATTCTTTATATTGGCATTTCAATCATTTACAGTAGATGTTGGATGAAAGGTTCAGTGTAAAATAACATTATTAGTTAAATAGAAGATTTGTTTTATAGCAGTCTAAACAGAGCAAAAAGAGAGACAGAGCATCACAGGTTGCTAAGAGCTAGCAACCTGATACACTCTGGCTGGAAAGGGGACACACAGGGACACAGTTGGTATCTGTACATTGTCAGTTTGTAAGTGTGGGTGGTGATTAAATATGTGTGGGGAGAAGAAAACCGTGTGTATTATATTCAAATAACCTTCTTTTATGTAACAGTGTGAATGGATCCAATGCATCATCAAGTATTCCTTTAGAAATCAATATTTATGAACATTGAGAAATTGTTCCCAGGGGGATATTTTAAGCCCTAACACCTCGTTCACACCTGAACGTTTTGTAGCGCGTTCTACGCTCGACGAACGCTCTACAAAACGCTCAAAAATATAAATCCCATTGTATTCTAATGGTCTCGTTCCCACCTTGGCGTATTTCCCCCCGTCCCTAACGCGCTACAAAACGGCCCACGCCTGAAAAGGTACAGGTACTACTTTGGGCCGTTTTGTTGCGCATTTCCATTGAGATACAGCCAAGTAGCCTTCGAAAACGCGCAACTTTTTTACCGCGAATTGCGGTTAAAAAAACGCGCGACAGACGCGCATATGCAATACGCCTAGGTGTGAACGAGACCTTATATGATTGGATTTACATTACATGAACTTTGACATTACAAACATAATACAATTTGCAATGTGCTATCCTTTTGGTTGGAGTACGAATAGTACACACTGTATTTGTGTTGGAATCATTTTTTTAATGTAATTATTGTTGTTTGTAAAGAGACCCTGTCCCCAACTGTGTAAAAGCACAAACAAATCAAGTGTTTTAAATACTTATTGCTGCATTTCCCTTTTCCATATATTTTTTGTTTTGTATTTACTTGCAAGGTGCCCTTAACTTGCTAGAAAATGTGACTAGTCCATTCTTTAGCACAACCCCCTCCCTCCTTGCTTATAATATATAGCCCTCCCATCTTCTGAGTGTATCTAATTACTCTCTGTGTTGGCCCAGCTGCTTCACCAGGGGAGGAGTGAAAACTATAGAGTGTCACTTGAGTCTGCTGGTGCAACTGACATCACATTCAAGATGGTGTCACCCAGCAGCATTCTCAAGGCATTTGGATGTCTACATAAGGAAGGCTTTACTGATAAGATTCTATGTGCATGTAACATATGTTACCGAAAGATTTTGGTGGAAATGAATGTGCTGTTGAGAGAGTCTCTTTAAATTAAAAACAAAAATCCCAGGCAGTAGTAATCTGCCCCATTTCACAACCCAAAGCAACTGTCATTTTCAAAATGACCAAAATAGCATTTTATCTATTTAAAATTGCATCTGGTGCCCACACACTTTGTACCTTCCTAAAGAGAACTGCACAACCCCTTGGAGGAAAAAGGGATTCGCATATTTTTTTTTTTTTGGTTCAGCTTTAATTTTGTTGCAGGATGAAATAGTTGGTAATTGAAACCGGCACAAAAGAGCTTTGAAAACCAACACTTACAGAATGTGCTGTGATGTGTATCAGATCTGCTAAAGAATGGTCTGACTCATGAGCATTTTTAAAAAAAGACAGTTTAAGGGTCGTTTCTGCAGGATCAAAATTTTCAGCACATTTAATGTTAGGTTGAAAATACATAATTTGCTGTTTTATAGCCGCATCCCACGTCAGAAACCAGAGCCAAGAAAAACATCCATATACTAAAGCTGGATTCATACGTTTCAGCTGTGGAACTTTCTGAATAACTAAACAGCTGCTCATAGAACAAGGCATAATGTGGACAGGGGAGATCCAAGAACTCTGGTGGTCCATCTTTGTGTGTGCAATGGTGGTGGTATGGGAGACTCATTTGTAACCCTCAAGAAAAGCACTAGAAAATTGCTAGCCTCAAATAGGTTTCATTTTTTTCAAGTGCATGTATAGTGGACTTGTATGTATAGTGCATGTATAGTGGACTTGTTTGTATAGTGCATGTATAGTGGACTTGTATGCATAGTGCATGTATAGTGGACTTGTATGCATAGTGCATGTATAGTGGACTTGTTCGTATAGTGCATGTATAGTGGACTTGTTTGTATAGTGCATGTATAGTGGACTTGTATGCATAGTGCATGTATAGTGGACTTGTATGCATAGTGCATGTATAGTGGACTTGTATGTATAGTGCATGTATAGGGGACTTGTATGCATAGTGGACTTGTATGTATAGTGGACTTGTATGCATAGTGCATGTATAGTGGACTTGTATGTATAGTGCATGTATAGTGTATGCATAGTGCATGTATAGTGGACTTGTATGCATAGTGCACGTATAGTGGACTTGTATGCATAGTGGACTTGTATGTATAGTGCATGTATAGTGGACTTGTATCTATAGTGCATGTATAGTGGACTTGTATGTTTAGTGCATGTATAGTGGACTTGTATGTTTAGTGCATGTATAGTGGACTTGTATGTTTAGTGCATGTATAGTGGACTTGTATGTTTAGTGCATGTATAGTGGACTTGTATGCATCTTCTGCCTTTATTTTGTAACAGAGGAGTGGCAGCATTAAAAAACCATGGTGTCTGGTCTTTCTTTTTTTTGGCGGGGTGTTAACCATTTTTTGTCTGAGTGTATCTTTATTACTATTAACTTCCACTGTTGAAGTCTGTTCCAAGTATCAACTGTAAATTAATGTAATGTAAAGATGAAAATCTGCGCTCTTGGAACCAACTAGAAACAATTAACCCCAAAGCTGCTATGAAAAAAGGGAAAATCCCTTCAAAAACACTTAGCGCTGTGCCACATTTTTTTGAACTGTAAATTAATACTTTCCAAAGTTAGTTTTGAACTTTCTTCCTCCTAATTTAAGGTCATATCTCCATGTTCTTCCAACTGAAGATACCACCCGTCTGAACCTTTTTCATACCCCGAGGAGCCATTTGTGCAGTGCATTACCACGTTATGTCATGTGTAAATGTGGGTTGTAGTAAGGCAATTGTTGTGGTCAATACAACACACATAAGCTGCACTTTAATATAGCAACTGTTTCAATAACTTTATTGTTCCAGATTATGCTTACATAGTTGATCACACAATGCTCGAATTTTGGCCAAGTCCTGCTGACTGAGCCAGCATTTAAGCTGTAGGTGGCCCTATCAGCTCCACAAACTATATTACTACATTTTTGTTCTTGGGTTTAGATAGTGTATAGTAGGGAATATAGTAGTAGACAGTAGGGAAATGCTAGAATCTTTGTTGGCTTTTTATTGTTGCCTGTTGCAGATTTTCCTCTACAGTAAACTTTGCAGGGGTTGCAACCTTTCCACATTCTATTCCAAAAAAATAAAAAAATTGAATTTTTGAACACAATGTGAAATTCTTTTCATGGAGCCCAATGAGGCATAGAGGAAGTCTTTAACCTTTGAATTGAGAACTGCTGAACCAGAAAGATGAATTGTTTAAACAGGAACAATGTGCATCACCTGCCAGGGTACTGCAGTGTGGAAAATGTGTACAGAAGAATTGCAAAGCCTTTGGCAGGTAAACATATAATAGGCTCAATTTATGAAGCTTTAACACAAAGATGAATATCTTTATTTTAGCCATGTGGCTGTCACTTTAAATCTCAGTGGATTCATCTAAACTTATTTCTTTAAGGGCCTGTTCACACGACGTCCGTTTTGTGTGCTGACCGGCTCCGTGCGCTGCTGCACTCAAAATGCATCCCAATGTATCCCTATGTGTTTTATGGGCTCCAGTTCTTACGTGCGCAGTCCGTTCAGCTTACGACAGAAAAAATACTGCATGTCACATTTTGTCCTGTCCGGATACGGTCCGGAAACGCGCACAAAACGCAACGAAAACGGAACGGAAACGCAACGCAATGCAGCTAAGGGGGAAAAAAAAGAAAAAATTGTATTCTTGCTCCACTTATTATGATGTCATCAACAATGACAAAAAATTAACTGTCAGCATCCGGACCGAAAACGCGTCAAAAACGCGCTGCATCAGCAGCTCCACGTCTGCTGATCAGCACCTGATCAGGACCTGATCTCATGTGAACAGGCCCTAAAGAAGTATCTTTATCCCGGTGTGTTAAGTTTTGTGAATTGAGCCTAATGTGTAGTTACCTTTTTTTCCTGGAGCTTTATTAAAAGGGAAAAAAAAACTAGGGGGTAGAAAACAAAATCACTCACGTTCCCAGTAATCCCTGGACTGTTTAATGAAAGAACTTGACGCCATGTTTTTCCAGGTATGTTTATTATTCCTGTTTGTGTTAACAGTGCTCTAGAGATCTTTAACAAATATACAGAAAGCACATACATTAAATATTACATACACTTTACATCACGACTCCACATTGAAACACCATGGTATGAACTAAACACAGTGAATGGAATGGTATAAAGACTTACACCATAGTCCCTTGTAAACAGGATCTACGTAGGAGCGATGAGAAGGATGAAGGCTGATCACCATACGAATGAGGAATGATATTTTATAGAACCCTCCGTGTCCTGCGGCATCTCAGCAACTTCAGCTTTAAATAAATCTCTTTATAAATAGACTTTTTTTCTGCTCAGTGGACATTTAAATATCTCTTTGATTAAAAGCAACAATATCTACCGAACATTTGATTTTTAAAAGAAAAACAAAAAAAGAAGGTGTCAGGAGTTTGACGAAGGGGGATGGAAGGATCACCTTGGTTAGAGACATGAGAAGCAAGCACAGGGTTAAGGAGGAAGTGTATCACTGTACTTCAAACTCAATTGTGCTCCAACAACACAATCACACCGTTTGTTCTACTTAAATTCCAGCAAATTGCAGTTGATCTTGTAGTAGACATAGGGGTAGTATTCTTGCTGGCTCAGGTTTAATCCGGGGATGTCCATGGGAGCCTAGAAAGGGAGAAGACATGTTGTTAGAATGGCCTAAAGCAGGGGTAGCCAAACTCGGGCCCTCCAGCTGTGGTGGAACTACCAATTCCATGAGGCATTGCAAGATTCTCACAGCCACCGATATGACTCCGGGAGAGAGATGCATCATGGGATTTGCAGTTTCACCACAGCTGGAGGGACGGAGTTTGGCTACCCCTGGCCTAAAGCAAACTGTTGGGTCTAAAGACATACATGGAATGTTAGGACATGATCCATCTTATGAGCTTTACTAATTCCTTTTACTTCAGATCATTTACTTGGTGTAAATGAAGGTCTAAAGATTCCCGTAGATGTCCCAACCGATGAAAGACTAATCAGGATGGGGCTACAATAATCTAGGTTCAGCAGCTCTCAGTGCTGGTGGCTTTCAGTGCGGAGCGTTTCGTTTTGAAGTAAATTTTCAATCCTAAATTTCTCACAAGTGTCTTTAAATGTAAGACACTCTGAACCCCTTCCACACCTGAAGCCCTAAACATTTTGCATAACCCTTTTAATGAGCCTTTAGCATGTAAAGTATAACTGAACTGGGCCAGTTTATGCACACGCCATTCAATCCTATGGAGCGCTCTGTAATACAAGCTCAAATCCAGGATTAAATCTGCCTAAGAATGAAGGACAGTGCACATCATATAGGCAAGCCTAGCTGGAAATATTTGTACAAGCAGCTGGGTGATCTAGTCAATGATACATCCCTGGATCAGGAATAAGCGAGCAGAAGACATGGAAGAGCAACTGGGGGAACTATGATTTATCTTCCCTCTAACGCAATCTCTGAACTAAAAAACATCTATCTACATTTTTTTTTTTTTTAAATCAAGAATCAACTTTATTGTACATCAAAATGATACAACAATATTAGGAGACAACGTCTCAACAGCATGACATCAGTTTCAACATGTATTTGGGGTAGGGAAGTACAATTGTCACATTGTGCGTAACTACGGTCCTGATAGCCGCGCGTGCCACAATACAACATTAGCCGGAAAAAGAACAGACGAACAGTATTGTTCAATAATGTCAGAGCTCAGGCAATAGAGTGTCAGGCTAGTTTGGGCTTAGCGCGGCCACAGGTATGAGGACAATTGGCATTGGTAAGCAAACCTAGATTAGTTGGCAGGTTCAATCACTCCGTGATTCGTGCATCAGGTGTTTGCTTATATGTGGTATCGATGAGGAGAAGTCAGGCTGAGGGGACAGTGTAGGGTAGAGGGAAAGGCAAGCGGGAGAGAGCTGAGGGTAGTAGAGGCCAGGGGGGCTGGGGGGGAAGTAGCGAGGTTAGGTATCTAGAACGTAGTATTTCGGTCCCCGCTTGGACTTAGGAAGGTGTCGTGGTCATGGCCTGGTGGTAGGCATCGGTGAAAAACATCTATCTACATTTGAATGGCAGACCCTTGTGATCATGCAAAGTTCCTGGAGGCATCCAAGCTGGTCCTCCTTCCTGCCTCATGTATATTCCTATTCACCATTCAGGCAGTCTATCATAGTGCTGGGCCAATAGGGATGTGTGGAAAGTAAGAGGGGAAAAGGCAAGCCACCATAATATTACTATGAGAAGGTCAGAGCTTTTCTACATCCAAATGGGCCGGAATTCAGGCATAGTGGAAGAGACTGCAGGCTCATCTATAGTCCAGTACTAACAGCTTGCACTAAAAGTACAGTTTTCCTTTAAGAATACTGAAACTATAAAAGCTACACACACACACTCACAATGTATCTCTTTTTCAATAATCGATTATAATCGATTATGTCGATTAGTTGTTGCAGCCCTATAACCCAGAGATCCTGTATGTGAAATTCAGAGCGGCAGTCATGAAATCCCCAAGCAGCAGTTTTACTCACATCAATGATGGAAGCCGCGCTGCTGTCCAGGTGCTTGTACAAGTCATACAAGACTTCCCTCAGCTTCTTCATAGTCTTCTTGTTGGGCTGGAGGAGCATGGCTTGGAAGTTTACAGGTAATCCATACCTAGAAGCAGAGGAATGGTTATGTTCCAGGGCTGTTCACTGTCATTGACATATCCTGGAGGTTCTAAGTACCTGAAACCTTCCACCTACTTCAAAAAGAAAAACAAACCACACACTCCTACCATGTTATTCTGATCATATTCACACTTCAGATATTTCTCAATAAAAAAATTACACTGTATTTATCGATTCATATATTCTAAATGTAATAAATGGATTCAATACAACAACAAACACTTTATTTTATTAACACAATACTCTATGTCTCTTGTTTTTCTGCTCGCTTTCTTTTTCTATCCGACACACTGTCTGCAGTTTGCATGTGCTCCCTGTGCTTGCGTGGGTTTCCTCCGGATACTTCGGTTTCCTCCCACACTCCAAAGACATGCTGGTAGGTTAATTGGTCCCTGTCGAATTTTGCCCTAGTATGTGTACATTGATAGGGGCCTTGGATTGTAACCTCCGTGAGGACAGGAACTGATGTGAATGAATAGTATGTAAAGCACTGCGTGAATTGATGGCGTTCTATAAATACCTGAATTAAATAATACATTTAATTATTCTATTGTAATACATAAACCTCAACCAATTAAGAAAACAGTGAGGTTATTTACATGTCACTAAGGCAAGCATGTCTGCTAGGCCTCTTTCAGTTTGTCAGACAGAACTGTACAGAAGCTTAGTTAGTCTATGGGGAGTCGGATTTATAAAGACCTGGATCCATTTACCTCCGAGTCCGTCTAGGTCCCTAATTAAAAAACAATGGATCAGAATTTTGTTTGGAGGACCTGAACAGGACGAATTGGAGATTATCGGATGTAAACGGACACATGTCCACTTACATCCACCTCCCCAAAGACCTAACATGGGTCCTGTTAGTAAATTTTTTTCCTCAATGGCAAGATGGAGGGAAAATAAACTGAATGGACATGGATGTCACAATAGTGATATCTGTTCCATACTGCTCAGATCAGCGGGAGATCTATACACGAACCTGCCCGTTGATCAAAACAGACGCTGCCTGGGTGAAAGGGGCCTTGGGGAGTCGGTGGCCATACTTGCCACTTGTAAAGAGCAGACAGCCTTTAATGCAGCCAACCGTTGCGTGACATGCAGGAAAAGCAGCACCCTACAATGGGGTATGAATGCTTACTCTGTGTGAGTAGGGCATATTACTGGGCACAATTATGTTACATTGCTCAAATACAATGATTGTTTGAAAGTACCGCTGCATTGTGCTACAATGCTAGTTTGCTGCAGTGCATGGTCTCAGAAAAGCTGCAGAAGAGGCCTACTCAACAAGACCAGCAATGCGGCCACTACACAGGTTTTTTACAGATTGTCACATCTTTTTAACTCTTTATAATGCTGTACACCCACATGGTTTGAAAAATGCCTTTAAATACACTTTCCTCCTGGTAGAAATGCTCCTTCCTGCAGTGCCCTATACTGGCGTGGCTGAATGACAGCTACAAATGTCAGTTTTGGCTTCATGCTCTGCCCACCATCGGTGGTCACTCGTTGCTGTCATTTTTTAATTAAAGTGACACTATAGGGTTGATTTACAAACCTTGTAAACACGCCACGAACAAGTATACACCTCTGTAGCGTGTTCCCTCCCAGCATGACCTTTGTAGTGTGTACACACCCAGCAGGTGTGTTGTGCAAAGCCCTGCATGAATTGCAAGGTGATGTTGTGTAAATTAGCTCTATGTTGTGTTGCTTGCGTTGATGAATGCAGGAATGTAAATGCATGAGCTAACCATTTTTGTCTAAACTGTGAAGCAGAATTATATATGCATCATGTGCATGATTTTTCCATATATGGCATTAGTGGAAATATGCTTTTAGAGACTTTTTGGTTGATAAATACGTTTTGCTGTGTAAAAATCACACACATCTAGTGCGTGCGTGTGTTTAGGTTAGTAAATCACCCCCTATGACTCTCACAAATCTTATTTGTGTATCACTCGGCTGTAGATTCTCAAATCATCTCTGAATTGGTGCTGACACTGTCCTTCCTTCTGGAGGGGGGCTACTTTGGTTCCCCATGGTCCCTGTGTGTGTTGTAAAGTAGTCACCACTCCAAGCTCACCCCCATAGACTACAATCTCACACTTAATTTACCAATTTGTATTGAGATATCG
Organism: Nanorana parkeri; assembly: GCF_000935625.1. Classification (NCBI taxonomy): domain Eukaryota; kingdom Metazoa; phylum Chordata; class Amphibia; order Anura; family Dicroglossidae; genus Nanorana; species Nanorana parkeri. The sequence goes on along the minus strand of NW_017306284.1, from coordinate 2,831,638 downwards.
GTTGTTGGTGCGTGTCTCAGCCTTCCAGGATCTACTCAAATGAAATATTCGTTTTCAGTGGACTACAGCTGGACTCGGATACATTTTAAAACGAAGTTTCATATAAAATATCATCTGAACTTTCGGTAAAGCCATCAGAGTCTTATAGAATGGCGTTTGAAATGTTTGATTTTGGAATGAATGGAGTTTCTTGAATAAAAACCGATTGTTTGAAAATATTTCTCAAATGAACTAAATTCTGTCAGTTGAAACCGATAGTCTATTTCATCCTGTGAACTGATGGAAGATCCAACAAACAAAAACTAATTTTTCTAATGAAATTCTACTGGTCTATGGCCAGCTTATAATGTCAATGAACTGAGCAGAAGTCATTTGGCTACACTTATGGATATCCAACTTAGAGAAAGCTAGCTGCACTGAACAGACCTGACCCACTTATCAGGGGTGGGCAAACTCCAGCCATTCAGCTGTGGTGAAACTACAAATCCAAATTTGCATCTGCCTTTGGGAGTCATGCCTGTGGCTGTCAGAGTCTTGCAATGCCTAATGGGATTTGTAGTTGTACCACATCTGGAGGGCTGTAAATGGCTGCCCCTCAACTACAGCAAGCAGCATGGAATACCAAAGACACTGTTTTGTTACCTTAACACAGACTCCACAAAGACCCGGAGAGCCTTCACATGAATCCATGCAATGAAAGCTTCACTAAAATTCACTTTCAGCCATCGCACCAGAGGACCCTGGGGGGAAAAACACATATTAAAAGGTCATTTATACACACACATTGATCACAGCTGGCATGAAGTGCAAAGGTTATGGCTACAGAAAACACACAGTGACTAATGCAGTCCCCCCATATTTTCATCTACATGTAGTGCAGAAATGTACAGTATATATATATCTTTTTATTTCACCCAGATACACACTTGAAGGAACCACTATTATGAAACATATTCTATTCTGGTCACTGCATGGGGCTAATCCCTGTAATTACAGTATTTAGTAAATCAATTCCTTCTTACATTACACAGTCCTTGATTTATATTAGAGGTGCACCGAAATAGAAATTTAAAAACAGAAACGAAACCGAAATAGAAAAAATTGTCAGGCCGAAACCGATACCGAAAATTTTTTTATTTAAAAAAAAATAATATTTAATTTATTTATTTTTTATAAACTTTAATTTTTTTTATATTATTTATTCATTTTTTATTATTTTTATTTTTTACTTTCCTTTTAGGGGCTTTGGGGAAATATTGGGGGTTGGACCCCTGATATTTCCCGTTTAAAATAGAAAAAGAGATTGAGGATACAGAGTCCTGTTCATTGATAACATGAGGACAGAGTATGATTACTATAACCACAATCATGAATGGACAGGAGGGGATGTAGCTCACTCCCATTCATTCATAATTGAGGATATAGTACACATACCATGTCCTCAATGATCTACAAACACTCAGCGATCACTGAGTGCTTGTACCGCTCTCCTCCCTGACACGCTGTCACAGGAGGCTGAGTGAGCGGTGCGAGAGGAAAACCCAGCCTCCTGTGACAGCGCTGTCTCCGCCCCCACACCGCTCTGCCCCACTGTGATAGGCAGCCAAGCGGTGTGGGAGGAGAGACACCGGCGGCTCACAGCGCTCTCCTCCCGCAGCGCTCGACAGGCTGTCACTTTCTCTCCTCCCCGCTGGGACACAGAGCAGCGCCCAGCGTGGAGGAAAGAAATCACGGATGCGCCGATGTATCGGCAGGAAAATGGCACTCTCGGCATTTAGCCAAAAGTGCAATTTTCAGACGATATGTTTCGGCGGCCGATATATCGGTGCATTCCTAATTTATATATCTCTCAACATTTACACGGAGACCAAGCTGTCCAGTAAATGCAACTATTGGGTAAGTTGTTATACTGACAGGGATGCCAATAATAGTTAGCGTTTATTTATATGGTTTAAAGCCCTCCTTACACCAGTGCGGCTGTTAATGCGCATAGGCTTCCAATGCACCAGCATCTACACTATTTTTCCCCAGAATCCTTCTGTAAGGTGACTGGTCTGGTCTCCACCACTCCTGTAGTATTCTGCAGGCAGTCTGTAGTGGGTGGAGCCTGCTGGGCCCCTTCCACAGCTCAACTGTCTGCACAGACTATGCACAGTACAGTTATGGCACTGCTAGATTTCATATGCTAATATCTGGATTTGCAAAGGCATTTGTGCACACTAAGTGGATTTTAATCCTTTGCGGATATTCAAGAATATATTTCAACAAAAAGCAGTTGGAGTATAGCCGCCGGGACTCTAAGCTGCCGCCAGATTGCTTCCAGGGGCCGGTGACGAATGCTCCTCCCGACAGCCCCACCATGCTCCTCAGGATCCGCTGCCCCTCCTGCGGGCCTGGGACTGGCATCACAGCTGTCAGCAGGTAGAGAGGAGACAGACTGCCAAAAATCCGTTTTCCAATCTCCTCCCCGCTGAATGGAGCCGGAAGTGACACTGATTGCATTACTTCTGGTTCCTCAGCTGTCATCCAGCTGGAGAAGTAGCTATTTAAGTACGGTATGTACTTGAATAGCTGCTTTGAAGTGTAAAGGTGACACTAAGGGTCTAATAGATCCCTAATGTCACCGCAAATTATATTATTATTATACAGGATTTATATAGCGCCAACAGTTTGCACAATTACAATAGAAGGAAGACATTACAATACAATTCAAGACAAGATGGTAAGGAGGGCCCTGCCCTATCAAGCTTTACTACTTTATTGCTATTACATGGGGGATCTAATAGCAATAAAGTAAAAAATAAAAGTAAAATAAAATGTAACAATACAAAAAAAAAAAGATTTTAAAGTCCCCTGCACTGCGAACATGCGCATACTAATGTAAACACGCATTGGGTGCACCTACGTACAAAAACAATGATTTTGCTACACTTGTTAGGTATCGATGCGTGCACCAAATTGAGAGAAATGATTCTACGGCCAAGATTCACAGTTCACTCTAAACTGATGACCTGTACAGGCCTTTAAACCATCTCCGTGAACAATTTGGGACAATGTGTTGCCTTTTCATGGGCGCACACAATTTTTAAGCCTGGCATGTTGGGTATCTATTTACTCGGCAGAACTTCTTTTTAATCAAAAAAATGGGCATTATCTGGTGTTTTTGTCCACTGTGCAATGTTTACTGAAATTTTGGGTTTGATGAAGAGTTGTGCTAATATCGTGCAATATAAAAAAATTGCAGCTGCGGCCATTTTATTCTGCAGCTATATATAAATATATAGTCCGGGGTATTTTTCGGTTTGATAATAAGTTGTGCTAATATCGCGCAACATAAAAATTTGCAACTGCCACAATTTTGTTCTATAGGGTCCTGGCTTTCAGAAAATATGCAAATTTTGGAGTTGTAAGTAATTGTCAGGCCTAAAATGTGGATTATAACGTGTTCAAAAACCGCAAAAAGTTTCCCGGCAGCGAAAAGGTTAAAGTCCATTTGCAGCTAGTAAGTAGTAATACCATATAGTGCCCAGAATGCAATATTTTTCACTATAGCGTTCTTCTAAATCACGTGTCAAACACAAGGCCCAGGGCCAGAGCCGAACCCGGCCTGCCAGGCCAGTTCATGTTGCCCTCACAGCTTTCCTGCAGCACCCCTCGTCTTTGCCTCCCCTGGTCTCAGAATTCAGCAATCTCCGGCAGCTGACCATTACACAGTAGATACTTTCATAGTCTTACAGATACAACCGGCCCTTTGAGGGCAACCATAATGCTGATGCGGCACACAATGACATTGAGTTCGACACCTCTGCTCTAAATGCTTTGTTCCCCAAACAGGCCCCCATCCCTAAAATACAGAATACATATTGTCCTTACAAACTGCTTCTTCTTATCAGTGGATAGTCGGTTCATTTCCTCCTTGTCGGCCTTCATCTCCTCTTCGTTGTACTGGAAATCGCGGACAACAAACCTGAGATAGAGAAATCTTAGATTCCAGCAATTTAGAATGGGACTCCCTTGTCGTTAATCAGCCCCCAGGATCTTACTTGTTCTCCCTGGCTTTGTGTCGGAAGTCGTCTACTGCTTTCCTGAACAGAGTGACGTTACACAGGTAGCTGTCCTGGTCTTCTGATAACACGCTGTGCGGATACAGGAAGAGATAATATTTCAGAAGAGAACTGACTTCACAGATCAGAGACATCGCTTGTCCAGAGGTCCCAGGCAGCAAATAAACGGGTCAAACTTTCAAGCAAATGCTCTAACTGCTGAACTCCCTGGAAACCGCTCAATCCAGAGCTGAAATCACATATATGTGGACTATTGTAATTGTGTTCAGACAGCATAGTGATTCAGGCGCCCCTGCCAGACAGCATAGTGATTCAGGCGCCCCTGCCAGACAGCATAGTGATTAAGGTGCCCCTGCCAGACAGCATAGTGATTCAGGCACCCCTGCCAGACAGCATAGTGATTCAGGTATTCCTGCCAGACAGCATAGTGATTCAGGCATCCCTGCCAGACAGCATAGTGATTTAGGCACCCCTGCCAGACAGCATAGTGATTCAGGCATTCCTGCCAGACAGCATAGTGATTCAGGCGCCCCTGCCAGACAGCATAGTGATTCAGGCGCCCCTGCCAGACAGCATAGTGATTCAGGCGCCCCTGCCAGACAGCATAGTGATTAAGGTGCCCCTGCCAGACAGAAGAGTGATTCAGGTATTCCTGCCAGACAGCATAGTGATTCAGGCATCCCTGCCAGACAGCATAGTGATTCAGGCATCCCTGCCAGACAGCATAGCCTGGCCAATGACCTCACTGTGCACTTAAAATATTAAATCACCAACCTGCCCCCAGCCTGTGACTGGATTATGAATGAGAAACAGCTCGGATAATGGCATCAATCTGCTCACTGTCCAAGTATATTCAGACTGTTGACTGACAGCAGCATGCAAAGCATAAGGGATCTTATTGGCTCATACTGTTGTCCTTCCCTCTACCAGCATAGCGCTGATGGGATGATATAAGGACATTTTTTAATTTTTTTTGTTATACAACTAATGTATAATTAAATCAATAAATACAGTATGTGGGACTTCTAGATCTGCTTGGAGTTCAGCTTAGTGATTGGTGGACATCCGTGGGAATCACGCTGTCTGTGTCCCGCCCCTACACTTGAGAATTAGGACATACATTTTTCTCTAGTTATACATCTTGAAGAAATCTGCCAATTTATTACCAAATGTAATTTCCACCCACCTGCTGGAACGAGGGACGACCATCTCCGCTAGAGTTTCATATTGCTTAACCCAGTCATTGTAACTAAGCCTGGAAAACACAGTCCATATACATCACATACACATGACAACATGTCTTCAGCTTAAAGATAAGTAATCATACCCAATGATGTGAGCTGTGAATCGGGTTCTGACAACAACTTACAGCTCGCAGGTGCCCTTTCATCTTGAACATCAGTTGAGCCCTGGCACCTGTGTACCTCTACGAGACCCTAAAGCTGGTCATACACCTATAGATGATCTGCAGACTTTCTATGGTCAGATGGAAAAAGTGCAACGGATTACTCCATCTACGCTAAACTGTGTGGAGGGAGGAAACTCCAGCTGGACCAAGCTTCAGTATCTTGTTAGTCGGCCCCGCTGGCTCTCAAAATACCTGAACAATCTGATTGGATGCAGGCATTGTTCAGGTGTTTCAAGAGCCAGTGGGGCCGACTAACAAGATATGAAGCTTGGTCCATTGGGAGTTTCCTCCATCCACACAGTTTAGCGTAGATGGAGGAATCTCCATCTGACCATAGAAAGTCTGCAGAAACTCTATAGGTGTATGACCTGCTTAATGGAGCATTGGTTGCATTTCTGCAATGCACCTATTGATTCAGTAATGATACCAAGTAATAACTGGACCGGTTCACCTTATAGCATTGGGCTAAAGGCATGGTATTCGTGCATTTAGCGCATGCTAAACTGCGCAGCGCTACATTTTGTTTAAAAAAAATCTGTTAATTTTTTTATTCACTATAAAATGCTTTTCTCTGTGTTCATTGAGCTCTAAATCTTGACCAGTGGGTTATACTGCTACCTGCCGGAGTATGATGCTAGGCAAAAAACCCCAAAAGGACAGCCTAGGGGTGGCCCCTGCTGGTGGTCAACCCATTTGCTAACACGCCTACAGTTTTTGGCCTAGCGTCAAGGAGTTAGGACCTAGATTCTCTCTAGGGTCTATATAAGCCAGTGGTCAAGATCTAGCAATCTTCGCTGTGTCCTTCAATGAACATTAGCGGAATTAGTAAATACATTATTTTTTTCACTACAGTGCACCACAATGCACACTACTGTGCCCCCCGGGGAGGTGCGTTGGTGTGCCATTCAGGATGGGGAGTAAATAAAGATTTATTCAGGGCTAAATTAGAGATTAGAGGTGTGCACACTATATGGCGCATGTATCATATACAATGTACACAGAAAATAAACTAATCACTGGGGGAGAAAGGAACATTTTTTTTTGCTGGAAGAGATTTTGCAGATTCGGGTGAAGACATGCAAATAATTCCTTTATGCCCACTGTACATCCAGAACTGCTGGTGTTTAGTACAGATGCAGCCTAATAATATATCCATATATTCCAAACAGCTTGTTAAGGGTTGATGACCGTCATCAGTGCAATACAGAACAATGATGGCTTCTAAAGTGTAAGGCTTGGGGAGCATTGAAAACGTATGGGTGGGCTAAGGAACCACCAAGCCCTCCACTAAGCCAGCTTGAAGCACAGTAGAGCCTTTTTAGTACAAAAGGAATCTACATATCTCATATCACATTTTCCAAAAATAAAATAGTGTGTGGGCTGTCTCCGCCCACACACTGCTCTGCCAGACTGTGATAGGAGGCCGAGCGGTGTGGGAGGTGAGACGCCGGCCGCTTACAGCGCTCTCCTCTCGCAGCGCTCGACCGGCTGTCACATATATGTTTCGGCGGCCGATATATCGGTGCATCCCTAGTTTTTAGGTATTAAAGATACTAATAACAAACTAGGACCTCTCATCTTCTACATCCAAGCCCTCGTGTGTGTGTGAACATAAGAGCAGCCTAGAGGGAATTCTTACCCTTTCAACCCTTCCTTGGTCTTATGCCCTAATGGTGCCATGTTTACCCACCTTACTCCTCTACGTTTAAAAACTCTTGCACTTACTTAGGTACGACCACCAGAAGAGTGATCAGGTATTCGGATTCCAGCACAAAGTCATCTTTCTTTACAATCTCTGCCACGCTTCTGGTGATTAAACTTCCACTAAATAAGGAGAAATGAAGAACAGAAAACTTATATTAGGTCTGGATTTGCCAACATGATCTTTTATTAGACAAAGCAATTCTGGATCATTTTTCAGATTCCCAGCCTGTAGATTGGGACTCATTTCCTTCCCAAATACCACAATGAAGGTGACAGTGGCATTCTTTGATTGCTTTTTTTTGGTTGACTTACTCTTAATATCTGCCGAGTTTACTGATAAATGGAATCACCATATCCATTTATAAATAAAATTATGAATCTCTTTTGAAGTCTTTTTCAGTAGCAATGTGTTTACAGATATACGTGAAGGTTTCAGGCTGCCCATAGACATCAGATTGGGGGTCCAATCAGAATTAGGGTTGAGGTCAAATTCTGACCTAACTCTGTCCAAACCTGAGATTCTCCAGATCCAGAAGGAAGCATCTGCTGCTGCTGTCCAAACACCTGTGGCTGGGGAATGCCCCGTCCGCAGTTGCACGTAAGCAAAGGGGTGGGATTTTGTGATGTCATTGACCCTATATGGCCACATGGATATATATGGCCAATGACAGAATACAATAGCCCGGCATGGGAATTCAAGCATTCAGCCAGTTGGAGCAAAACAAGAAAAAAAATGAAAAAAAGTGTATGGCCAGCTTAAGAAACTCCATGTATGTGTTATAAGTTGAATTGTGTGCTGCCTTGTTATATTTCCTATATTTATCTCACCCAGTATCATCCAGCTACTGTAGCCATTAAAGAGCCCAATGTTGGGGTATCATTCTTCCCTGATGCATTCTCTATAATGTAGAATTAACTGCCGAGTCAGTTCAGACAGAGTGACACTTACAGCTTTGTGGAAGGGGCAGGGGCTATAGCAGGGGTAGGCAAACCCCAGTCTTCCAGGGGTAGCGCAACTACAAATCGCATGAGGCATTGCAAGACTCTGACAACCACAGACATGACTCCTAGAGGCAGATCCATGATGGGAGTTGTAGTTTCACCACACCTAGAGAGCTGGACTTTGCCTACCCCTGCCCTTTCCACAAAGCTATAGGTGTCACTCTGTCTCAGACGAACTCTGCAGTTAATTCTACATTAGAGAGAATCCATCAGGTAAGAATGATACTCCAATGCTGGTCTCTGTAATGGCCGCAGTAGCTGGATGATACTGGGCGAGATACTGTAAATATAACAAGATGGCACACAATTCAGCTTGTGGGCAACCACACAGTTGCGACACATTTTTGGTTGCATCTGACCTTGAAAAAGCATCTGCTTACATCTGGACTGTGTATGATATTGACCACCACTGGAATAAATGCAGTCATTACACATCCTGAAAACCATCAATATAAATAGGATAGAGGAAGTCTGGACTTCACATTAGAAAAGATCCCGGCGCCTTGGTGATTCACCTGCTCCGATGCTATTTTCTGGAAATGTTACACGTGACAATGGGATGTCAAATTATACATAACATACATCATGGTGTGAAACTCCGGATATCTACTTGGAGTTATTCATTGCATTACAAGAGCAAATGTACAAGAACGATGGCAGGACACCTCACCAGATGAATATGGCAAATCAGAGAATGTAACACGCCACCTGTAACATTCACATAGATGGAGTAAAACTGCACTTTTCTATAACCCGTGAACACTCTTCGCGTGGACTGGACGCTGCACACTCTACACACATTCACCAACATCTGTAGGCATTTCCAATGACCCTATGACTGCTGCTTCAAACCTGCCAAACTGTACTTTCATTTACAGATGAGCTGTAACCCAGAGCAGCCACGCAAAAGTTGATGAAAATCAAAATGAGAAGTCTTACGCGTTTTTTCTTTCCAGATTTTGAAGATTGCCTTTCAGATTATTGTAGGCAGAAGCTCGTGCTTTCAGATCATTGTCAATCTGTGTAACACCCTATATGAAAAGCACAAAACATCTTATATCCGTAGATTAATATATACTGTATACACATACATACATACATACATTATATACGTTTATATGTTTAATATACAACGAAAAATACGAATAAAAGTAAAATCATCTATCAAGGAAGGGGAGTGTAGGGTGTTGAGGTTCAACGCCTAAGGGAAGCGCATACTGGAATGGAATTCTCCGCCTAAACCCCCTTACCCTTTCCTAGTTGTTGCATTCCACTGTATGCCATTCTGGTTACAGAGGAAGAAGGGTGATTTGAAGCATTGAAAAGCACTGACTGAACCCTAAAATACTCTAACACTATGGCTGCTTCGCTGCAACACTAGCACAAGTGTCGCTGTTTTTAGCCTTCACATTTGAAATGTTGGGCAGGGATGCTAAACATTTATATGTGATCAAATGCATGTATGGCTAAATTAGGTTCACTCTCGAAAGCTTGTCTTTTATATATTTTGTTAACACACACACTTTTTGTTTTGCATTACCTTTTAGTCACACTTTCAATATACCCAGTTAATATATGGCAAATTCCTGCACTCCTCATGTGATGTTCAATACAATGGGCTCAATTGTTTAACAGAAAAGTGCAGCGTTTGACTGGCCATCAGACTGTGACCCTCATAGGACTGAAATACACACAGATGCCAAACAAGCTCCTTTTCTATGACAGCATTTTTCCTCACCCCCGGCTAGAGAAAATGACATTTAAATTTGAGTAATAACTACATTCGAGTCTCACTTTAGCTATTATTTCAGCAATGTTCTTCAGCGATTGCTTAATTGGGTACTTTGCCATGTCCCACTGGAACCTTGTGACGTACGTGACTAAGTCCACTGAAAAACAAAGAGGAGACAGCATGATGGACAGTGTGGCATGGACATGTGCTGCTGATTCATACACATCAGACGTGTCACAGGGATGCACATTCTTCCTAGTTTACAGACAGACATTCTATCAAGACACATATACTGTGCTATATACTGTACGCTCTACAATAAAGGAGTATTCATTATGATGCTACTATGCTGAGAGAGGTCTTTACTGTATAATGACAGTTATTTGACTGCTCCTTCCACAGATAGGTAGCATAACCTATTATTTCAGACATTTCTTCGGGTTGATTGAAGTCAACCATTCTACCGTCAATGCATCTTACCATTCTCTTTTTTTTTTTTTTTACTTCTGAGGGAAGAACCACAAAACAACCGCTAACTGCCTTCAAAAAGAAAAATAAAACAATAAAAACTTCCAGAGGTGAAGCTATCAGAGGTTGTGTTGGAAGGTATTTTCCTACACCTAGATCATATCTTGTATGGTATTTCCATTAAAAGACACCAGAGTCAGCTTCTCCCAGCCTAGAATGGCTAACAAATAGGCCTGAAATGGCTCACAAAAGAGAGACCACTGATATGTCCGCTGAGTTAGTGCACTTTGACAGATGTCAGTTTGTGATTCTAGCAAGGAAGACCTATCTCTCAACACCCATCAATAACCAAACTCAGGGCTAAACTACACTGGTGATTTGCAGTGGCAGATAGTCTGAGAATGTAGTGCTCAGCTTATGTCAGGTTTTCATAGCCGTTTGTAACTACATCACTATTTGCCTTCACAAAAACTCTAAGAAGAAGTGGAATTTTGCAGATGCATCAGGTCACTGCTACATAATTGCTCATGGGCATGTATCCGGTGCACGCAGACCTGCACATTGAGCAGACTGGGCAACAGTCATCTCATATCTACTCGAAATATATCCTTAGGCTTGCCATAAAAGAAGCAATTAAAAAGGAAGCAATCCCTTGGTTTAACCCTTTCGCTGCCAAGCCCTCCGAAACATTTTTCAATTCAGCTGGCCACGCCATTTTTGCAATTTTTCCCATTGATTTGATTTTCAACTGCTGCGTTGCTAGCGTTTGTAAAATACCCCCCAAACCATATATAGTTACATAGTATTTGAGGTTGAATAAAGACATTAGTCCATCAAGTCCAACCTATTAGGATCTCATTCTAGGAGTACCTGTACCCCTGTATATTGCGGTCCCTTAAGAAATCGTCCAAAAGTTTCTTGAACAATTCCACATTCTTTGCTGAAATCACTGTCTGTGGCAGTGAGTTCCAGACCCTAACTGATCTTACTGTGAAGAACCCCCTTCGCCCCTTGTGCTGGAATTTTTTTTCCACCAATTTTAGGTGGTGGCCTCTAGTTTTTGTAACGGAGTTAATTTTAAACAGTTTATCGCTAATGTTGCTACCACCATTGAACATCTTGTACATGGAAATCATATCCCCCCTTAATCTCCTCACCTCTAATGTGAACATGTTTAAATTTAGTAGCCTTGTCTCGTAGCTCTGGTCCTCCATACCCCTAATTAGTTTGGTTGCCCTCCGCTGGACTTTTTCCAACTCAAGGACATCTTTTCTTAGTACTGGTGACCAGAACTGGACCGCGTACTCCAGATGAGGTCGAACCAATGATCTATAAAGTGGCAAAATTATAGACTTGTCCCTGCAATACATCCCCTTTTTAATACGGGACAAGACCCTGCTAGCTTTGTTTACAGCAGCCTGGCACTGCAAACTACCTTTCAGTTTGTGGAATATATTTTCTGAAAGCGCAGGCCCAGTAGAATAAAAAAATGGTGATACTAAATTTGTAGGCCTTGCGATAATTGCGCAATTGTTTCTCAAATTAATATTAAACCGATAAAAATACACAATTCAATTGATAAAACACACTAAAATCAGTATCGGCGCACAAAAAAAAATATTTTATGACTAAATCTAAAAGATAAAACTGTATTGAGTTAATAAACAACCAATATTTGCAAATTTGTAATTGCGCCTTTTTGCGAAAAGGTAAAAAAATGAAGGTACGCAAAACTGTAAAAAAGCGACTTGTGTTAAAAATTGTTCTTACGCTGTGTTGGTGTTTTTGTTGTGATAAAATGATACAGGCGTATATTTAATTGCAACACAAGGTATCACAACGCACGGCAATGCGTCACAAAGCTTTGCCATGCGCTGCCACTGTTAATTTAATGTTTTTTTTAAAAGAAAAAAAATTAAAAAAATCATGCACTGTGATGCGTTCTAACAACGCACTGCAGCGCATGTGCATGGCGTACACCTCAATTTTTACATTTTCCATTTATTTTTTAATAATTTTTTTTTTTACTGTTGGGGGGGGGGCTGCGGTGAAATATTTGGGGTCTAAACAGACCACTGACATTTCACTTTTGAAATAGAAAAAGAAGTTGAGAACATAAGTCCTCAATTTCTTTTTCTGCAGCCCCAGCACTCAATGAATGGGAAGCACTCAGTACAGAGACTTCCCATTCATTCAGAAACCGATGATAGCAAAATATTTTTACTATCACCAGTTTATGAATGGGGAGGAGCCTCTGTAGTGAGTGCTAGTCCCCATTCATAAAGATGTAAATCACAGCTTGTTCATTCATAACTGGGGACACATAGTACTATGTGTCCCCAGTTATTTACAAACACCGGAGTGATCAGACGATCACTCCGGTGTTTGCTGTAAACAGAAGGATCGTTAAATATCAATGATATTTATTGATCCCCCGCTCGGCCACGCTACACAGAGCCGCTGTCATCCGAAAACTGACAGGATGACAGCGGCTCCGATCAGAACACCGCTCGGCCATCCTGGATGGTGGCCAGCCGCCCTCACTCCCCCGCCGGCCAATTTTCATCGGATCCCCGCTGCCACAGACCCTACAATTGGTAGGCGGCAGCAAAAGGGTTAATGTATTAGTTGTGATGGTCTGGCAGCTTCTTCTATCCAAGAAAGCAATAATTATTGCCTTGGAGGCCTCTTAACGTCACAAAGGGAGATAGTCCGTCTTGTTTTAAAACGTTACTGCACAATGGCCCAGGCCTTTCATCTGCAAGACACCACTGTCAGAGCGATTTGGGGATTGGGTTGGATCTCTATGCTCACTTGATTAGTGGGAGGATGGTCAGAATTTCGCCATCTCCCATTCTAAAGGTACTGGATATGTTAATCTGTGGCCTGCCCCTACCTTAAAAAGTGTGAAGAATAAGGCCCAGTACAAGTAAAGAAATGTAAAATATTACCCTTTGATTCCCAATTGCTTTAAACGTTTCAAATTTGTAAACATGATTTTTTTTTTTTTTTTTTTTAAAAAAAAAAAAAAAAAGTTTAAAAAAATTTTTTTTTTTTTTTTTAAAGAAAAATAAAAGCAGTTTAAAATAGAAAGGAACAAGGTACCTCCACTGGCCAGCAGGTTTTCTTGCACCTTGTCTCTGCTGTCTTCCAACACATCAGCCATGTACTGTGCCACCTTCTTCACCGTCCTAAAAGACAAAAACAGTGTTAGTGATTGGCTAGAGCACCGGACGCAGGTTGTGAAACTGCATGTTGCTGAAATCATTAGCTTTAAAAATATATATCGCTCAATCCCCAAAGTCGGACAACACCGACCAAACCAGTCACATCGATCAGATGCAGGCTCCAAGCATAAGGGCTGGCATAACAAAATCCAGACATTCCAACGTAGAGCCGCACATCCAAATCCGATTTATTGAAGTCCATGCCATCCAAGTACACAGCAATATCACCCCACACCGATCCTATAGCCTCTGCATTTTGCTGAAGCCAGTCATGTTCATTGATAAAGCATCCTGTGCTCCAAAATATACGTATGCTGCCACGGATGATTGCCTTCAGTGATTTGCCTGGCTACCAGTATCTGAGCCCCTGACCTGAAACATGTCAGCAGTATTGACTTTACTTGTTGCCTAAGTATTCCAGGTCTGTGACTCAAAGTATGCAAGCCAGGGAACCATAATTTCACAAGATCAGTAAGTCTCCAGATTGCCTTTAAAGGGTTTCTCTGCAAATGATTTGCAGCCAAAGAATGAGGCATTGCTGACCATAACAACTAACAGGACAAGATTTCCCTTTCCAAGCAGTAAAACAAAAGCTGGAAGGTGACTGTAAGTCATTAATCAAGCTCTGTAAATGGGCAGCAATGAACACTAGCCAATCCAGACCTTTAGGATCCTGGTGGCTTCCCAGGCAAAGAGCTAACCTGGTTCTGTGGGCTATAGCAAGGTAACACATGTAACAGAGGGGTTCTCACATATATAAGTAGGTTGAGGTGGTAGATGGGAAACATCTATTCTGGTACTCCTTTGCAGCACAGCCACACACAACTTTGATTCCAAGAGTAATAGCAGAATCTGACACAAGAGAACATTATAAGCCTGTGCACTACCTAGGATGGGCAAAGAAACAGGTTATGATAAAGCCGTCCCCAACCTCCTTTACTATACGTACCATCCCTTTGTTCTCAGCCCTCTGCTGGGAATGAGGAGAAGCCATGCTGGGAATGAGGAGAAGCCAAGTATAGGATCCAAGCTGATCCTAGGTCAGAGCTTGTACAGGGCCAATGACTCTACAGCTCTTCGTATGACTGTGCTGGTGCCTGAGCAGTCTATTGTAAATGACCAGCAGAGTCACATGGGAGGAAGGGGAGCGAGTCGCATGATTGCCTAAACCTGGAAGTACCAGATATTTCTCTTTGCTTTTCCATGGAGAACTGAGTGGCTGGGAGCGAAGGAAAAATGAATATAAGCTGCTGCTAGGGCCACCATTAAAGGGGTCCTGCTGCATCATCTTGCACAGGTAAAACGCAGGTGTATGTACTACAGGGGGGGTTACTAATATAATTAGGGACGTCAAAGGGAGTCCCACTGCAGCAACAAGGTAAAGGAAACAACCGATGTGGGGACCCTAGGGAAGGAAGAGAAAGGTTTGGGGATAAATCAAGCATTTAAAACGTGTTTAAAAGATGACTTAAAGACCCCCAGTGAATGTAAGACCCCTTGTAATAGCTGGGGAGGCTGGGAAGCAGTGACACAGAGATTCCACTACTAGAGATAGAAAGTGCCGATGATTCAGTTTGTCATCTAATACATAGATAATTTAGTTTCCTGAGCTTTTCCTATCCCTTCCTACTCACCTGCTCACTCCAAATCACACACAGACAACACATTCCTATCTTGTATGCTGAATATCTTGCAGCAAAGGCATGCCGATATAATGACAAACCACCAGAACTGACAGACGTACCCCTGCCACTGTGACAACAGAGTGTGTGATGGAGTCATTATGGATGGAGATACATGTGGGGTGTGCATACTGCGAAGGTAAATATTGGAGTTTAATACAGTCCCCCACTGTCAGTAAGGAGGAAGATCGTTGTGTATAGATGTCACCAGCACTCCAAATATGACAGTATACGTCAACGTTTTAGTGAATCTTTGTTTTTTATTTTTTTGAAGTCACTCAAGTGGGATCAATCGCTTTCGGGGCCGCACAGGGTCCCCTTCATCAGGCTTAAAGTGAACAGGCTAAAGGTTCACTTTACGAAGATTCACTAAAACGTTGACGTATACTGTCATATTTTGAGTGCTGGTGACATCTATACACAACGATTGTACTTGATACGGCGCCATCCGTAGTCATTGCGAGCACCCATTTTTTCATATAGGAAGTCCGGTAAGGTGTGCTACAGGTCCTTGGACATTAGTAAGGAGGAAGAGACTCGGCTCCTTACACAGATATAAAATGCTGCAAAACCTGGGACACGGGTAATGGGAGATTTAACTACCCTGAAGCTGACTGGTGTAATGACACTACTGGAGCAGTAATAAGGGGGCATTTATAAACTTATTACAAGACAATTTAAATGGTACAGACGATAGAATGCCCATCTCAAAATGATCCTCTGCTGGACCCGATAATCTGAAATAATGCGATTACAAATATCCATATAAAATAATATGTGGGTAGCAGTGACCAAAACAGGATTCCATTTAAATTAAAGTGATATTAAAAGTCAAAATGTATTTAAGCTGATTAAATGACTTACAATGGATGCTGCTCCTTGATGTTTAAAAGTTTTAAATTCCTGCAGAATCAGCTGATCCCCTGAGCACTGGCCCTGATATCCTGTTGTAGGGTGGCTGCTTTCCCTTTGCAGGGTCCTATGGAGCCCCCCTTATGTGTACGTCTCCTCAAACACAGCAAGGTAAGACATTTCCCTGCTTCCTGCCCCTGCTCTTCCCCACACCAAGCCAGTAGATGGACAGCAAGTTCAGGGAAGTCAAGCTGAGAGAGATGGAGCCAGAAACATGATAAGTGAGAACATGTGTCCGGATTTTATTGTTGTCTGTGTGTCATGATGAGAGTTTTGGATAAAGCTAGAAAGGGTTCCAACTTCTGTCAAGTGTTAAAGCTGAACCCTGGGCACAAAAAAACAGTGTTTAAGCAGTTACAGATTCCATTCCCTAAAAAGCCACCGCATCATGATGGCCTTCTTCTATATTAGGCAAATCTTCTGGTTGGCATGCCGATGGGGGTGCAAACATTGCAGTTTTGGGCTACTCGGATATAAGCGCTTTAGGTTTCACAGACCTCCGCCTCCCTCTCCTACTGACCATTCACAACACAAACCCTGGTGCTGTGGATTTTGAATGGTCAAAAGAAGAACAAGGAGGAGACAGGATTTCAGACTACAGAGCAAAACAGTAAGACCATGGCAGTAATGTGTCTCAGGTGTTCATGTTCTGTAGAGATATCTGTAGGCTGCCATTGCTGCCTTCTTCTGAAAATGCTTCTTACCTGACTGTCTCTGTTTTCACCATTTCCTGAGTCTCTGACCCAGAAAAATGTTGCATCAAGTAAGGTCAGAGTGACATCAGCATTCTTACTCTGTGTACTTGTTCTCAGTCAGTAAGTGAAGATGTCTGTGAAGGTTCTCATTCATCCAGGTCATGGTATATGTGTAAAAAATAAGTCAAGATAACTGGACTTTCTGTATTTTTCTTGAAGACGTTTCACTGGTCATCCAACCAGCTTTCTCAATTCAGAATTACTTGCACAAAAAATTATCTGGGAATAAATATGGTGAATGTCGCTCCAATCCACATAATGTTAGTCAAAACCAGGTGTTGATTGCATAATTGGAGCTAGGCATTAAAAGCCCGCCCAGAGAGAGGTGGCGACTAACAGATTATGTGATTGGAGCAACATTCACCATATTTATTCCCAGATAATTTTTGTACAAGTCATTCTGAATTGAGAAAGCTGGTCGGATGACCAGTGAAACGTCTTCAAGAAAAATACAGCAAGTCCAGTTGCCTTCACTTATTTTTTTTACAGATAGTAACTGAAGATGCTCTATCAGCATGGCAGCCAGGGAACTAGCATTCATCAGAAACAGAAGTAATGGCAGACTCCATATTTTATGTACAGGTTTTCTTTCCGTGTGCAATCTGCCAGAATCTCACTGAGACTCTGCGACACCCACTCTGTGTGCAGGAGTCATGGCATTCTAGTTGAAGAAAGTATTTTAACCCTTACCCTTCCACAAACGTATCAAGCTTAGCCAGTTCATCGGATAATCCCACTAGAACATCAAGAGTGCCAACCTGGAGATAAAAGGAAGCAGATTTTTTTATTTTGCAATCATCATATGTAATATTTGATATGATTTTATATTTTATCAACTTGTGTGTTATATGAGAATGTTAATCAATGATTATTAACTGTATGATACACAAATTATATCATCCCGTGTTAACACGCATCATTATACAAGCTTTTTACCAGACGAGACACAATATCATTCGCTTCCATCTAAGCCCTCGTTCACACCTGAACGTTTTGTAGCGCGTTCTACGCTCGACGAACGCTCTACAAAACGCTCAAACATCTAAATCCCATTGTATTCAATGGGTCTGGTTCACACCTTGGCGTATTTCAGCCCGTCCCTAACGCGCTACAAAACGGCCCACGCCTGAAAAGGTACAGGTACTACTTTGGGCCGTTTTTGTTGCGCGTTTCCATTGGGATACAGCCAAGTAGCCCTCGGAAACGGATCGCGGTAAAAAAAACACGCGACGGACGCGCTTATGCAATATGCCTAGGTGTGAACCAGGGCTAATAGTTATGGACTACCATTGTTTAGGTGTAGTTTTATTTATGGCTTTTTATGCTAGCCCTGGAGAAGGGGGAAGACTTGTCCCCTGAAACACCCTGGAGGTATTTTAGGACTATAACCAGGTCTCTATACACTGTTCTCTGTGCTTCACTACACATTAACCTCCTTAAAGAAAAAGCACTACCACACACCTAATAGATTATTTCCAGGAAGGAACTTGTCACCTAAATGAAAACATAGATTTGTAAACCTGTTCAGCCACATACGTGATTCTCAAACCGTTGCTATACCGGGTAGAACGGCAACAACACTATGCAGTACTGCGCCTTCCTGTGTCGCTTGCTTCCTCTCTGCACTGTAGAGCGTCACAGACTTCTATGGGGGTTCGCCTACCTCCATCTCCCACCCGGGAGGTGAGTTCCACATTCTTTTTGGAGGCTCTACTGCACAGATGCTGCCAGCAGAGCGAACTTCAGCAAAGGGGACCCAGGCATCGGATCTCAGTAAATATCTACTGTATCTGTGG
>NW_017306284.1:2801299-2812818 GCF_000935625.1 Nanorana parkeri | reverse complement strand
GGGGGGGGGGGATCTATTATATCAGCTCTAATAGACCATTCAGGGCAAAGTGACAATGACTGTGTAAAGGGGGACCCCTGTGCATCTGATACAACCCCCCAGTGATCCCCTCCCACTACTCCCTCTGTTGCACCCAGCAGCAAACTCCCCAGTGTTGGTTTGTGTCAGAAACTAAGGCAAAAAAAAAAAGCTAAAACAGAGGTGGGCAACTCCGCCTTTCCAGCAGTGCTTTAACTACAAATCCCAACATGCCTCTGCACCTATCAGGAAGTCGGGAGGCTAATCATGACATGCCGCCTGGCTTCCTGATTGGATAGGAAGCTGGCTTCACATGTTGCTAAACAGCCTGGCTTCCTATCCAATAAGGAAGCCGGACGGCACCTCATGACTCGCCGCCCGGCTTCCCGATTGGTCAGGAAGCCGGTGATCTTTGACTAGAACACCGGCTTCACAGGCAATCTGGAAGCCGGGTGACAGGTCATGATCCGCCGCCTGACTTCCTGATAATCGGGGGCCACAAGGCACCGGTACTCAGTACTGGCAAGTACCGGGGGAAAAAATATCGGTACTCGTACTCGGTACTGAAAAACTGGTATCGGTGCATCCCAGTACCTTGAAAAATTGTGTCTGACAACCCCGCTTTGGATTTAAGTGTAGCAGAGGTACTGGTATTGTAGAAGTTAGGAGCTCATTTGATTTTTGGCTGAAACTGCAGCATTTGTAAGGGGGATAAATCACAGGGAAGTGCAGAGGTATTACACACATGTACTAAATATTAGGGATGCACCGATATATCGGCCGCCGAAACATATCGTCCGAAAATGGCACTTCCGGTGATTTCGGCGACATCGGCGCATCCGTGATTTCTTTCCTCCCCGCTGGGCATTGCTCTGTGTCCCAGCACGGAGGAGAGAAAGTGACAGCCTGCCGAGCGCTGTGGGAGGAGAGCGCTGTGAGCGGCCGGTGTCTCTCCTCCCGCAGCCTATCACAGTGCAGCAGAGCGGTGTGGGGGCGGAGACAGGCCGCGCTGTCACAGGAGGCTGGGCTCACCTCTCGCACCGCTCACTCAGCCTTCTGTGACAGCGTGTCAGGGAGGAGAGCAGGCTACAAACACTCAGCGATCAGTGATGGCCGAGTGTTTGTAGATAATTGAGGATATAGTATGGTTAATATATCCTCAATAATGAATAAATGGGAAGTGATCTCCATCCCCTCCTGTTCATTCATAGTTGTGGTTATAGTAAACATACAATGTTCTCAAGTTACCAATGAACAATGTTCTACTCTAACCTCGTTGCATATGGTTTGTCAAGCAAGCACTCACCTTAAGGTCGGGAATGTTAAACTTGGAGTTGGTCGACAGGTTATTGTTCTTGGTTGTAGCTGCCATCAGCTTCTCCCAGGTCTGCTGGCAGGTTTTTTCCCCCGGTGCAGAGATCAGCCAAAACTCGGACATGATTGCTAGTTAAGTGCTGATCTCACTCAGATATTCACTGTAAGAAAAAAAAAAGAAATCCTGTAAGAAAGCTATAAGAAGTGAGAGGACTTCCTGCAAATGGAGAGAGCGCGCGAGAGAGAGCGCGAGAGAAAGCGCGAGAGAGAGCGAGAGAGAGAGCGAGAGAGAGCGCGAGAGAGAGAGCGAGAGAGAGCGCGAGAGAGAGCGCGAGAGAGAGCGCGAGAGAGAGCGCGAGAGAGAGCGCTGAAATTCAAATGGGGGGATTTATGGAAACTGGAGCAGACAGGATCTGGAGCAGTTGCCAAGACGCCAATCAGCTTCTCTCTTTCATTTTCAAAGCTTAATGGAACAAACTGAAGAGAGAAGCTGATTGGTTACTATGGGCAGCTGCTCAAGATTCAGTCAGCTCCAGTTTGGATAAATTCCTCTCAACATATTTTACTTTTAAACCAATTTACTGAGGAAAGAAAGCAATAAAAAAAAAAAACATTTCAAGAGAGCGTACTAGAGGTATGAGTATCTAATCCCACAGATTAAAAAGAGGTTCAGAGCTGTTTGCTACAGCAGGGGTGGACAAAACAATATGGAATTCAGGAGCCAGTCTGTCCAATCAGGAGCAAGCAGGATATTTTTAGGTGACAGCCCCATTGAGAAAAACTAGCGAGAACCTCAAAATTAGGGCGCTGGCTGTAAATTTTAGGAAGCATTGGTGACTTGGCTCCTGGGATTAGTCCAGCCCAGCTATACAATAAAAGCATCAAAACCTGTATGTTTATAACTCAATATAAATTGTATCCATTAAGAGCACCTTCTGCAATGCACGCCGCCACTGACGCCTGTGCCATATATAAAAAAAAAAGCCATATCGAAGGTTTTAGTCAGTTTTAGATAATTGTAGCTGACAACATGTAGAGAAGTTATTAATAAAATGAATAAGTTAAAACGAATCTGTAGACAAGTCATTGTGCTATATCAATGTTTAATGGAAGTAAACAGGAAATAGACTCATTACTTGTATATTTTTACCAAAACAGCCACTGCACTGGATAAAACTGGGTGACATAAAACCATTGCTAGTTGTAGAACACAGGATTTTCTAAAAGGTTTGGGGGGTTCCCTGTCACCCCTCTGTTTTCAGGGTCCAAAAACCCTAAAGCAGCTACCTGAGCTCCATTCACCCACCCAAAAATGTTGCCTGGGCAACTTGAGAAGACTTTGGGCCCTTTGCTTCACTGCGGTGCATTACCACATGTGCATTAATGTGTCGCTATAAGACAACTAATTCATTTTGAACGATTATTCTATTGGGGACACTACTTCTGGTGATTCTGCTTACCATCCAGGGATTTCCTCTCACTTCCTGTTGCGTCTATTGGACAGGAAGTGAAGGCAAATCTTCCCCCAATGGCAGAAAAAAAAGTTGACAGGTTATAACTAGGGATGCAACAACTAATCGACATAATCGATTATTGAAAAAGTTGTCAACTTTTTCACTCATCGATTAATCGGCTTTTGATTGGTTGGCCCTGTTCACGGCTCCACATAAGCTGCGCTCCACACCTCCTCCCCCACCTTGTGCTCGCCGCTGCCAGACCCGCCCGGCTGCATCCACACGCCGAACCTCCTCCCCGCCTTGCCCGCCCACATCCACGATCGGCACAAGGACGCGGAGAAGTAAGGAGGAGCAGGTGTGGGAGGGGGATGACAGTCACCGATAGACAGGCCCGATCTCAGAAACAAGTTGCTGGAAGACTGCTGAGGTAAGCCTACACTTTCGCACACATGGTGCTCTATAATGTATTGCTGGGATTTGTATTCCTCTATAGCTGATGGTACATTGCGCTGTATATTATACATGGGAATACAAATCCCAGCAATACATTACACACTGTATGTATAATGTATTGCAGGGATTTGTTGTATTTCTATATAGCTTGTGATATTCTGCATTGGGCTGTATATAGGACTACAAATCAAGAAATACATTACACAGCGCAAGAGGACTACAAATCCCAGCAATAGTACATTATACAATGGTGCAATGCCGAATGCCACTACCTATAGAGGACTACAAAACCCTGCAGTAGTACATTTTACAGCACAATGCAGAATACCGCCAGCTATAATGTACTATTGCTGGGATTTGTTGTATTCCTTTATAGCTGGTGGTATTCTGCATTGTGCTGTATAATGTACTATTGCTGGGTTTTGTAGTCCTCTGTAGGCGATGCCATTCTTCATCATTGCTGTATAATTTTACATTTCACTATATTGCACACCACACTTTTTTTTCTTTTCTTTTTTACTACCACCGCTCCAAGCTTGCTCCTGTGATGGACTGCAATCTCAATACAAACTAGTAGTCCATCACTGGAGGCATTTTTTAAAATGTATTTTATTTTGCATCCGATTAACCGATTCATCGAACTTAATAATCGGCTAACTAATCGATTTTGAAAATAATCGTTAGCTGCAGCTCTAGTTATAACCCTTCCTTACTCTATCCAAAACTGGAAACAAAAGTTCTGCTTTCTGTTCTACTTTAAGACACAACACCTGTGTACAGGTATATAGTAATATGATAGTCATTGCATGTTATTCACAAAACTGAATGCTAGAGTGCATGGAACTTTTGGCCAAAATGCTACAAATGTACCATAACGACAGTGCATCTCTAGCCTCCCTCCTCCCCTCCAATGCCCGTTGCTGTCCCCTGCCTGTGTTGGCAGAGGCAGCAGGGATCCGAGGGGACACAGTCCAGCGCCCAGCGGGGAGGAGGGACACTTTCAGGACGCTGAGCAGGGCAGCGCGGGGAGAAGACAGCTCAGGAGGCCAAGCAGTAAGAGGGAGGAGAGAGCTGTCACAGGAAGCCAAGCTCTCCTCCCACATCACCGCGCTCAGCCTCCTGCGACAGGCTAGACAGGATGCCCTGCGGGGCGGTGTAGGAGGAGAGAACTGTCAGCTGTCACAGGAGGCCAAGCTCTTCTCCCACACCACTTCCTAAAAAAAAAAAATAACTTAAAATATTACTTGACCATCTTAGTCATTATTTTTTTTTTTAAGTGGAGTTTTGCTTTAAGTAAATGGAAAAAAAAAAAAAGGCCACCAGGTCAAGTCTGGTAAAGACCTGCTAGATAACATTGTAATATTTCCCGAGCCAGATGAGTTTGTGCCGATACTGGAAAATGTGTTATTAACAAAGCTGCTAATAATAAAGACATCTTATTCTGAAGAGTGTTTCACAGATGAAAAGAAAAGGTCATCCTGACACAGATGAAAGCTTTACTTTATAGGGTTTTCCTTGGTGGTTATGGAGGTTGCACTCGTTATTACATTCGATAAAAGTCACTCAATTTTCACAATATATATAATTTGTTAAAGCGCATCGCTTAAGATCAGAATGATCATATCTGATTGTCACTCGACCTATAACACAACCCATCTTACATAAAAGAGCTGTTAGAATACATGAGTTGTATGAACTCCTGTCAGAATAATACAGCTGGGAAACATATATAAAATCAGATGATACAATATAATAGCATCAACATAAAAAAAAAAAGGGGGAAAGCTAGAGGAGAAGCACTGCAGTCTATCCGGGGCTGGAATAACATAGGGGAGTTTGGAGCATTAGCTGCAGGCCCACCACTGAAAATAGGCCCGACCCTTAGGCCCCATTCACACTAAGCAGATTGCCGCGCGATTTCCGCCGCGATAACACGCATTTTTGCCGAACGATATCGTGAGAAGTCACCGGCCAATGATTTTCAATGGAGCCGTCTTAATGTACAGATCCATGTTGCCGGTCGCAAGTCACGCCTGGAGGACCCTTTTTCAGCGGATGTCGCGCGATGTTTCTATTTTTTTTTATGCAGCTGGACGGTGAAGGTCGCGTTACCGTCGTCCCAAAAGTCGTGCTATCCTGGCCGCGCGGATCCGTTCCTAAAGGTATGTCGCTCAGTGTGAATGGGGCCCAAGATGTACATATGAATGGACCGCGGTGTTTACATATGAATGAGCCACGACTCAGCCATATGGAAATAATGCAGTCAATTTTTTATGCAAATGATACGCGAACATCCCCCCTCGTAATTATAGAGGGTGGTAGAGTCCAGGATTCTGGCAGTGCCTCCTCGCATGGGAGATATTTCACTTCAGGTGCTCTTCATCCAGTGTCTGTTTTATCTGTGTGGTATCTCTGTGGTAACATGTCAGAGTCTACACAGATATGTGTAGTCATATTTGGGAAGAAGATGGAGAGATAGTGTGTACTATTGATGGAACATTAGTAAAGAAATACAGATTGGATCATTATTCATAACTCTTTCACAATCTGACTGTAAGCAGACAAAGCCAGTGATACTGCCTGAAAGCTGGGTTTAGTTTTGACAATGTCAGCACTTCTTTAATGGGTTATGTTGGTCTCCCATCAATGGTGTGAAATGTCTGTGGTAACATGCCGACAGTAAAACAAAAAGTATCCTGTGGGAGAAGGGGAAGATCACCCCAGCTGCCATCCAGAAGATGAGACACGCAAAAGGGCCGATTGTATGCAGACAATAGCAGAGGGATGATGAGGGGAGGGGGGTGGTGGGGATTGGGATCAGAGGGTAGATGCGGGGGACATTGAGACCAGAGGGGGAGATGTGGGGCACAGTGGGCAGATGCAGGAGCAGAGGGGATGTGGGGGACAGTGGGACCAGAGGTGTGACGAGGGTCACAGGTGGTCTCCTCATTGGAGGATTGGGAGGAATAATAGATGGGGATGGATTTAGCTAATCAAATAATATTCTATAAAAAGGCAGATTGGGTTCAGCTGAGTGTGTGCGTTCATCTGCACAGTGAGAATACCTCCGTTGCATTGCTGGTCAGTGAGAATACCTCAGTTGCATTGCTGGTCAGTGAGAATACCTCCGTTGCATTGCTGGTCAGTGTGAATACCTCCGTTAAATTGCTGGTCAGTGTGAATACTTCGGTTGCATTGGTGGTATGTATAAGGCCTCCTAAACTAATTTTATTACACAGGATTTTTGCCACCTTCAACCCATCAGCAGCCACAACAAAACATTCTGTGTCACATGATGTTTTCTATATATTATATATAAAATGTGTTTGCAGTGTAATTGACCGATTCTACAATTGACGAATTTGCAAGCAAAAAAGCAGGAAAAGTGAATGTGTAGTTTAATTCTAATCTACCAGTTTGCCTCATTTAGGTAATTTGGGGTTCAATGAAAAAGCCGGTTTATTCTGTGTATTTAAGATATCCAATGTTTTGTTTATGCACTTTAATGGTAATTTAAATGTTTTCTTTTCATGTATTTCCCTAAAAAGGCCCCCAAAATCCTCAGCACCAGGCCCAGGATGCTCTCAATCTGGCCCTGAGTCTATCGGGTAAAACAAATCAGACAGAGGACAGCCAATAATCTATGCCCTACAGTAAATTAACCTTCCTGGCGGTAATCCCGAGTGTGGCTCGGGGTTAATTTTCGCAGGAGGGCGGAACTGGTGGGAAATTCAAAAGTAAAAAATGTTTACAAAATACTGAGATAATCAGACCGCCAGGGAGGTTAAAGTGATATTAAAGTCAAACTCCTTAATACAGTAATACCTTGGTTTACAAGTAACTTGGTTTGAGAGCGTTTTGCAAGACAAGCAAACATTTCTGAAAAATTTTGCTTTGATATACAAGCAAATGTCTTGCAAGAAGAGCAACATTTTGTACAAAAGCACCACCCGAATAAGGCTGTAGCAGTGCGAGCGATGAGTCTGTTTAACGACAATGCAATGTCACATTGGATAGATTCCTTGTTAAGGTTTCACGAAATGAAAAAGATTCCATTGAGTCAAGAGATAGCAGTGATTCCGTTAGTGATAGTGAAAGTCGTCCTACGCAATAATCCTCCTCTCTCTTGTCCCTCTCACACCGGCCACAAAAGGTACCGGTAATTGGTTAATTTTTCTTTATATTTTATACGTTATTATATTACAGTACAGTATTGTAATCATTTTATATGAATATTTTTGGGATGTGGAACGAATCATCGGAATTTCCATTATTCCCTATGGGGAAATTCGCTTTGATATACAAGCGCTTTGGATTACAAGCATGCTTCCGGAACGAATTATGCTTGTAAACCAAGGTATTACTGTATTTAAAAGTTTTAGTTTTCTGCAGAATCAGCTGATCCCCTGAGCACTGGTCCCGATATCCTGTTTTGGGGTGACTCTTTTCCCCTGCAGGGGGGTCCTATGGAGCCATCCTTGTGTGCTAGTAAGCTGTGTGTACCACGGATCGCCGAGTTCCTCATCATCTCCCTGCAGAGAGTGATGACTGTCAGTTGTTCCCCCCCTTCCCCAGCACTGACTGGAGGAACGGACGGGCACCGCTGACTCTGCTTCTAGAGAGGCAGAATCAGCTGTCAATCAGCCAGTGGGGTGGATCCCAACAATATTGACAGGATCCATCCCGGCTGCAGAGCAGCTCGGCACTGTCAAGAGTGTAGTGGGCTATATGCTGAGTTTTGGGTCACTGGAGGACATTAATGTATGTCCTCCTGTGACCCGAATAAGAACTATGGCTAAAAAAAGGTTAGTCTTTTAATACTACTTTAAGTTACTCTAGCCAAACATGCATCTTGTTTATTCTACAGTCATGGACAAAAATATGTGTCAGATAATGCACCACTTCCCACAGAAAATTGTTGCAATTACAAATGTTTAGGCATTCTCATGTTTATTTCTTTTGTTTGTATTGGTATGACACAAAAAAGTGGAAAACAAAAAAGCCAAAAATTGGACACATTCCATGTAAAACTCCAAAAATGGACTGGAAAAAATTATTGGCACCCTCAATTTCTGGTAGCATAGCCCGTGGTAAAAATAACTGAAATCAATTGCTTCCTGTAACCATCAATGAGTTTCTTACACCTCTCTACAGGAATATTGGACCACTCTTCTTTCGCCAACTGCTCCAGGTCTCTCAATCTCTCCAGGTCTCTCAATCTCTCCACAGGTGCTCTATGGGATTCAGATCTGGACTCATTGCTGGCCAGTCCTGTACTCTCCAGCACTTTTCTGTGTGCTTTTTGATGTGTGCTTTGGGTCATTGACCTGCTGGAAGACCCATGACCTCTGACAGAGGCCCAACTTTCTGACACTGGGTCCTACATTGCACCCCAGAAAATTTTGGTAGTCTTCCGAGTTCGTAATGCCATGCACACTGTCAAGACATCCAGTGCCTGAAGCAGCAAAGCAACCCCAAACCATCAGTGAACCTCCACCATGTTTGACTGTATTTTTTTCTTTAAAAGGAGAACTATGGGGTTAAAGCTTTTCCCCATAGTTCTCCCTAGGGTAACGGGAGGACACAAACCAGCGTCCTCGCGTCACCCTAGGCTCAGTATACCGCCAGCTGCAGCTGGCGGTATACTGAGACGCCGCAGTATACCGCAAGCTACTGCTCGCGGTATACTGAGACGCCGCAGCTGAAGCGGATCCCGACAATTATGTCTGGATCCAAGCTGCATGACTGACATCTGGCTCTGCCTATCTAGAGGCAGAGCCAGCTGTACCCGCCCCCTCCCCCGTCCGATCTGCCAGTCAGAGAGCAGTCACAGGATCGAGAGGTGAGCGAACGCCGGTATGTGTTCGCTCACCTCCCGATCTACTGAGCCGACCTGTGACAGTCTCATTGTCACAGGTCGGCTAGAACTATGAGGTGAGTGAAAAGCACTCACCTCATTAGTTCTCCTTTAAAGGACTCATTTCTTTTTCTGAAAACAGTAGAATGATGGGCTGCACCAAAAAGCTGTCATTTTGATTCATCTGTCCACAGCACATTCTCCCCAAAGGAATTTGGCTTCCTCAATTTAGTTTTGGCAAACTCCAATCTGGCTTTTTTATGTTTCTGTGTCAGCAGTGGGGTCCTCTCCTGGGTCTCCTATCATGGCGTCCCTTTTCATTCAGATGGTGCCTTATAGTGCGAGCTGACACAGTTGTAACCTGTGCCTGAAGGTCAGCTTGAATTTGTCTGGAAGTTGATCGAAGGTCTTTATCCACCATTCCCACAATCCTTCATTGCAATCTTTGATCAATTGTTCTCCTTCTCTTTCGTCCACATTCAGGGCGCTCAGCTACAGTGCCCTGGGCTGTAAACTTCTTGACAATGTTGCGTACAGTGGACACAGGAACAATAAGATCTCTGAAGATGGACTTGATGAACAGTGAGGTTGTCCATGCTTTTCCATCATTTTTGTTCTCAAATCCTCAGACAATTCTTTGCTGCTCTTTCTCTTCTCCATGCGGCACACAGACACGCACAACAGAAAAGTTGAGTCAATTTATCACCATTTTAGCTGGTTGCTGGTCTGATTTCTATATTATCAGCACCTGGTAATTGATACCGGTGAGTATAATTACAAATTTCAGGAGCATCACAAACTTGGAATGCAATTATTCCTTGCAATTTTGAGAAGGTGCCATTCTTGCAAGTCCATTTTTGGAGTTTTGCGTAGGATGCGTCAGATTTGGGTTTTTTTCCCTCAACTTTTTTGTGTCATACCAACACAAAAGAAATAAACATGAGAATTCCTAAACATTTGTAATTGCAACAATTATATGCGTGAAGTGGTGCATTATCTAACAGAAATGCAGGGGTGCCAATATTTTTGGCCATGGCTATGCATGTTCTTAAATTGCTTCTTCAGTAAAATGCACTCAAATGCGATTTTGTCTCTGCAAGCTCTACTTTATATCTGTTCCTCTGATGGCATTCTGATGCACATCAACTCGCATAATAGCCAATGTCAAAACCTGTTGATATGCATTATACCAAGTTTTGACATGCAATACAAAGTGCATTGCAAGAAGCTAAAATCGTGGGACAAAGCGCTTTGGCATTCGTTTTGATGCATTTCCTTTGCTATTAATAAAAAACACATCAGGGGGGAAAACACATAGGTGTGAATAGGTCCGAAGAATGGAAAATAATCTGCTCAACTTCTAAGGTAACTCAAAAAAGAAGCCAGACTTGAACTGAATTCCCTATGTACAGCTATTAAGGAAATAGAAATACCAGCCAACTAGTAAAGAAAGGTTGTTGTAATCGTATCCAGGCAGACTGAACATAGAGGTTGCAAAGTTTATTGAAACGCTGAGTTTTCACAGCTGCTATCAAAGAATTGCTAGAAATTGGTGACACAAAAGGAGAGCAATGAACAGCTTACAGCCTTATATGCCCAAAATTATTAAATATGATAGCAATAAGATAGCAAGAGGAATGGCATGGATTATTTCAATAAATCTTTTCTAATGGGAATCGTTAATATGGCTACACCAACAAAACTGACACTCGCATCCGATTAGCTGACACGGCTGCTGTTTGTCCTATATGTTAAGCAAGCCAGGAGTGGTTGCAGATTCTCTTTATAAAAGGTTTTTGTTTTTAATAGCAAACTGCTTTCCTTGAAGAAGCAGCATGACTTAGAAAGAAAAAAGCCTTTGCTCATAACATATTTTTGTTCATGGTTGAGTTCATTCCCAAATCTCAATTTACCAATTAAATTAAAATTATAACTGGAATTTAAGAATTAAATGAATATATTGCCAAACAGGACATGGAAACAGACGAGCCCAGATTACATAACTGAATGAACTTGCATCTGTAAACAACCATTTTAAACGGGCAGGTTAAGGGTAAGATCGGCTGTAGATGGCTTGCTAAAAGCAAGCAATATCAAGATTTTGAAGACCTGAGATTAGCAGGCCATGTTCTGCCCACTATAGCACTTCAGAAAGTCAGAGGTACAAGTTCTCACACAAGGAGATATTCCAACGAACATGAGTGAGTAATTGCAAGTACTGCGTGCCTGCCATTGTCTGTGTCTCAGGATTGTGGCAGCAGTGTGAGGATGGACAAAGTAAGTGGTCATTTAATGCGCAAGATTGACTTTGTGTTTTGTTCTTTTGTGCACCACGCTTCTTGGGCAGGCCTTTTGGCTAGCTCAGTGCAATTTGTATTTCTTTAGCACTTATACACAAGTACTGATACCCCACAGATACC
>NW_017306284.1:2797834-2801232 GCF_000935625.1 Nanorana parkeri | reverse complement strand
GGCCTTCTGCCTCTCCCCATGGATATAGATAAACTTGCCCCTGTCAGGAGCCTTGCACCCTGAGGGGTTTAGGGATTCAAGAACCTGTTGCGTGATGTCAAACTGCACTTTTTTGCTTCACATGGGTTTGTTTTTAGTGTATGCACCGCAAGCAAAAAAAAAAACCCTGTACAGTATGCAGTTTGTTATGAACAAATGGCTCTATAATGTAAGGCTATATTTGCGCTACACGCAATCCGTTCTGAATATGCATCTGGCCAAAGGTAGAGTTGAAGTAATAGAGGAGATTGCTGGTATTTGGAGAGGATAACTGTGGTCTGAACCATTTTATATAATGGTATTGCCGTGTTCCCATCTGGGTTTTTCAGACAGTTGTACCTCAGAAAGGACAGAATGGATCTAAGTGTAATTGAACACATTACACATACCTCCCACTGTCCTTGCCAAGCATATATCATGAAGTTCCTTAGCTTACACATTTGTTATTAGTAGCACTCTGCTGGGACAGCCCTGGAGAAGAGGGGAGTCTAATGCCCTGAACCACATTGGATATTTCAGTGAAAATGTCAATCTCCTCATCAGTCTCCTCATTCTAAAATCTGGGTAGCCAGGTGTAGTTAGCTCTCCTAGGATGTGTAATGCAACCATTTAGCTTCCCTTATCACCTCTACACTTGAAGACCAAGGACTACTATAGATGCCAAAACAACAAAACCAAAAGAAAAGTAGTAAATTCTGTAATCCACATAGCAGCCACAGCTCAATCCGCCTGTGCTTCTTTATTTCTGAAAACACGGCCTCAGCTCAATCCGCCTGTGCTTCTTTATTTCTGAAAACACGGCCTCAGCTCAATCCGCCTGTGCTTCTTTATTTCTGAAAACACGGCCTCAGCTCAATCCGCCTGTGCTTCTTTATTTCTGAAAACACGGCCTCTAGGTACATCATTTTTGCATGTGTAATCATTAAATATGTAGCAAACGCACAACAAACATAAAGCAGCTTGGGAGAACTTAATTATGTGTATAGCAATAACACAGCACACTCTAAGTGAACTGCAGAGACTAAAGTGTGTATATGCCATCACAGTTTATACTGCAAACACACCAGGCAACACTCTGGTCATAGGCCAAGCTTACGAGCTCTCTCTATTTTAACCACTATGTTACCTCAATATACCTTATGGAGTCCTCATGTACAGTACCCTGTGCAGAGAACACGTTAACTAACGTAGCAAAGGGGAAGTAGGAACTACAGCGAGTTCCTAGTTCTCAGACCTTGCTGTCAAATGGACAAATTAGTCACCGAGTGATGGTATGCATGCGTGAGTTAATGTGGCTAATGATACTACTTGGTCTGGGCATCAAAGCTTCATGACCTCTGGTTATGAAAGAGACTTGAACCCTATTCTAAACCAGACCTATATTATACTTTTGCACTGTCCTATAAAAGGAAACCATTCCTTATTCCACCTTGGCAAAAGAATCAAAAACTGTGATTAACGTACCTGGTACCTTATTGCTTAGTCAGGGTGCGGAACACATTCTCAATGTGGTCTAGAGTTATCTGAAGATCAGTAATTATTCAACGGCAGTACTAAAATTGCTACATAAAGTTTTACCTTTTAGAAGAACTCAGCTAGCGGGATCTAGGTAGCCTGGTTTACATTCTCATGGCTACATGACTCCTAAAACCAGCACTCATTCTTATCCTTAGAGTACAGTATAAGAGGAAGCAGGCTCTGTTGGCCCACAGAATAACAACAGAGTCCGTGAAGAACCAAGTTGCTTAAATCATCTGCCAGATCTTTTTTTTTATCTCTGTCTATGACCCCTTTGGAGAGTTGCCCTTTCACTTCCTGTCCCAGTAACCATGAAGGTAGTGACATCTCTCCTGCTGTGACAAAAGCAAGGGGGGAATCTCTTCTGGGTGTCTATACCAAGCCATAAAAACCCCTTTCAGCACAATAGGGAAGGGTTAGGACCACTGTCAGAATTTTATTGCCGTCTGTCACTTTCAGATTAGCATTTGCCCTCAGATGTAGCATTTGCCCTCAGCTTCCTGCTCTAACCCCCAGCTGCCTCAACAGAAAGTAACATTTCTTGAATAGGGGCAATAAAAACCATAATAGGTGTTCCAACCCTTCCAACTCTATTCAAAATAAAAAGAAAGATTTTGGCTAGTTTTAGCCTACAAAGGCAGAACGGGGGCCATTCCTCCTGTTAAGCGTTGTAGCATTTAAGATATTCGAACTACAAAATGCTGTAGTTTTGTAAGAAGGATGCATAGCAAGTAATGAAAAGGCTAAAATTATTACCTGCTCCAGGTCTCTTCCAGTGCTGGTCACATGACCAAAAGCCTAAGTCATATGATCTCAATTAAAGAGAATTAGAGTTCAGATTGGCACCTTCTTCTCAGCAGAGATCAAATGGCCAAATGCCTAAGCTTCCCGTGACTGGCACTGATGGGAGCCTAGAGCAGAATTCACCAGGAAACCTATTTGGGCCCCTTCTACACTTCATGCATCCATGCCACCAAGACTGGCACACATAGCTTTTTAGTTCACACTGAAGCATGTCGGCTTCCTGAAATCACTGAACTACTTCCCTTCTTTAGATTTAGCAATCACAATACGCAGAAGTAAAGTGAGTGGTCAGGCCATTTCCTGTCATGAGTTAAGACATTTCTTTCCACCGTGTCAGAATGAATGGGATAAGGGGGGAGGTGAAGACGGGCATGCTTGTTCTTTTAACAGTACAAATAATCATCCACATCAATCAGTGTGTATAGACTAAAGCTGGCCATAAACATCCAACTACGGAACTGGCCATCTAATTATGGGTTTTGGCCAAGCTGTAGCCATAAGCATGATAAGTCAGGTCTTCCAAGTGTTTATGTTGAGAAGACTACTGAAGAGCAGATTGATTTTGGCAAAATGTATTTAAGCAAAGAGGAAATCTCTTAATTTTGCTCAACCCAAAATCACCTTAATCTCATTCTCACCAATGACTGCACGGTATTTTGCCACAATGGCAACATTTTGCCGAAATCTGCCTTTTTTAGATCAAATTTATCCCATCCCTAAAGAAGACGCATGCCCATGCAGATGGCGCTTATCTTGGAAGGAAATAAGCAACTAGACAAACATTTTGCACTTGGGGTTATATTCATAAAGGAGGAATGTGACTTACACCAACAATTCACTGGTATTGAATCAATCTCTGCCATTTACAACACATGAACCTGGAAGGTTTACCTGTAGGGAATGTTCTGATAAATGTCAGGTTCCCAGCTTTATAAACAAGCCTTTCATGGATTCCAAACAATCTAACAAACTTTCAATATAATTATGCCGATATGAGTGTTTGTGCCTATAGAGGAGGAAGCGCATTACTGCTGGCT
>NW_017306284.1:2779321-2797790 GCF_000935625.1 Nanorana parkeri | reverse complement strand
TCTATGTTGGGGGGGGGGGGGGGGGGGGGAGGACACAACAGTGTCTGGTCATGAAAAGCCAATTGCTTCATTCCACATACACAGGACATCTGGCCCCCCAGTCTGCCCGTAAAGCAGAACTAGATCCACCCATATAATGGTCTCCTAAAAAGAGTTACTATCAAGGCATCTCAACGGCCAGGGTTGGTGGTGTGCTTATATTTGTGCTCAACCGAACTTTTAAGCCATCAAATTGACGGTATAATAGCCGATTACATGTGCAACAGTAGTTATGCTTCTCTCTCATGCCTGTAGGCACCTTAAAGTGGAACAAGACCCACCAATTTACCTCCCAAAGCAGTTATTTTGGTATTACCCGTCAAGGTTGCCAGTGTGCTTATATCAGCTATTAACTAAGCTTTCATAGCTAATAACAAGTGCAGCACCACAACTGCAAGCCAAATTGAGGCCAAGATGGCACCTTCCTTGGCTGTAAGGGATAGGAGGTTATAGTTTTGCTTTAACCCGTCTCATTGACATTTCCTCCTCAGATATATTGGGTAGTGGATGCTGGAAGAGCCCATAAAGCAGGCTTCCCAATCAACTCAGTGTTGACTTCAAGTGGAGTAGCTGTACATTAGCAGTTAAATTCTGTCACCGATAAATTGAATATTACCCGTGTTTGCTCTATGTTCATGGATGTTGCAGGTGGAAGAAAAAAATGATAACCAATCTGTAACCTTCCGTGTACTGCAGCTCAAAGTTAAGTAGAAACAGCAAATGCACATAACCTCAAAAAAAGGAAAAAAAAAAAAAAAGGTTTCAAACCCCATCTGCTCATGGACATTCTGTATGAAAACAAAAAACCCTCTTAGACCCTAAATCACCTTAATTCGCTGTTGTGTAATCATCTGTGGTGCCTCTACTGGTAATTCAGATTCGTGATCGATACCTGCTCTGTCTGCAACCACCTGGTCTGGTTGCTGCCCCTCATGTCAAGATGTCATGACGTCATAACGCTGCTGCTTTAAGAATAGAAGACCCTCTAAGGCCCCCGAGAGGACCATTTTATGGACATTTCTGACAGCAATGGCCAGAATCAAGATCACTAGAAATTGACATGGGGACACCAAGGAGCTTCCCATGCTACAGACCAGAAGAAAAAAAAAAAGAATTGGGACCCAGCCTGTCACGTGACCATGGTTTTAGGTAAAAACAAATTGGACCTTTAAGTTACATTTTGTAAAAATAAAGACTATAGAAAAATTAGAGGCAGGGGAAGGATCAGAGTTACGTTTTCAAGGGAGCCTATCAAGTTCACCAAGTTATTAAACTAAGTGCCCACCTGCAGTGCTTATACCTAGTGATCACATGGGCACCCATGGGGCAAATCTCATATTTTGTATGGCCAGCTTCAGTAGGGCTGTAGTGGGACTGTCAGTCAAAATATCGCACAGAATTATACTCAATCCTTATGATCTGGCAGATAGCGACATGCATAACCCAATGAGCCTTCAGGAGTGGAAGACATCAATTTCATCCAGGCGTGAATGGAGAATGGGCAGGAAGACACTAAGGTAAAATATATTATTGGAATGAAGGTCCACGTTAAGCCGGAACCACAGCATGGAGACCATTAGCCTAGGGACCGGGCCTACCCCCAGAGCCACGGACTCTCCCCACTGCAGTGTGGGCCTACCAGGCCCCCTGAGCCAGACTGTTTCTTCTTCTTTGGCCTCCAGCAGTCAGTCCTCAACCTGGAACAGTCTCCCACACACCACTTCTGCCCCATGCTCTGGGCGTCCTCTACCAGCAACAGCCATTAATGTCCCAATCACCAGAGAACTTTTATATATATTAATAGGTTATGTCTCAGATTGGGGTAGTATACAATTTGAAACACAGTTAAAGAATCTGGAGCAGTTGCCAATAGTAACCAATCAGCTTCTCTCTTCAGTTTGTTCAATAAAGAGCTTTGAAAATGAAAGACAGAAGCTGATTGGTTGTCAAGCACAGCTGCTCCAGTTCTGATCATTTCCCCTCATTCTGTGACCCAGAGTGTAAGCCCCTTGGGGGGGGGGGTTTTGATGTAAATGGTTCAGTCATTTGTGTAAAGCACTACGGCATATGTCAGCGCTATATAACCAGATATGATAACATTGGATGAGCCCCTGCGTAGTGGACAATACAATTACTAGAAGAATATCTATGGATGCAGCTGTAATTTTGAGGTTAAAAAAAATAAAAAGGCCTTTGAACTGATACCCTGCTCTGATCATGTGCATGCTGAGAGTTGTAGTTCCACCAGCAGATGGGGGGAAAAGAAGGGTAATTTCTGCTATAAACAGGTGAATGTTTTCAATGGTCAGATGGGTCAAGCAGTCACCAGCCCAGTCTGTCAGCTGACATGATGTGTTTTCCCCACCCACTGATGACAGCCAGCAGATCCCCCTCGTATATGAGCAGATCGCTCAGTGTGATCGCCCTGTGTCATCATACTGCCGGTCCATACCTGGAAGAATGAAGAAGACAGTGATCGCTACACACAGGCGACAGCTCAGCTCAGCACATCTCCGCCATCCTCTCACTCACAAGCCACCGCACATCTCTCATTACAAGAAAGAAAGACCACGTAGAAACACATAGACTCCATTGTGTCTGCGGTAACGCAGATGTGGGTGCCATTTTGTTGAAGCCAAAGTATTAGCAAAACATAAAATGAGCTATAATAAGATGGCCTCCTGAGTGTGGCGACAAATACCAAAAGGTACATTGCGCTCTGCTGTTCGTGCGCCGGTCACACAACGTATCACATGATTCTGTCAGCTGACACCAAGGGCAGCGCAGAGCCAGCTGTTCTGCCTCTAGGGCAACATCGGTGCGCCGCAGCGCCTCATAGCGGTGAACTGCGGAACACACACAAGAGGCTCAATTCACAACGCTAAACGTACACAGGAGGTATATAATAAAATACACAATTATGATACAGTACATAATAAATACATTTAAAATAGGGCATTATATAAAATGGTGCTAAAACAAGTCCTTATGCAACTCGTCCAAGACCCAGAACATAAATGTGTAATCATTTGATTGTAATAAATACTTTAATCTGTCCAACTCATGTCACTAGGGTTGCCACCTTTTCTTCAAGTGAAACCCAAACACTCAAGCAACGCTTGAGACTATTTTCAGTGGGGAGGGGGCAGTAGCCCTTATCTAC
Organism: Nanorana parkeri; assembly: GCF_000935625.1. Classification (NCBI taxonomy): domain Eukaryota; kingdom Metazoa; phylum Chordata; class Amphibia; order Anura; family Dicroglossidae; genus Nanorana; species Nanorana parkeri. The sequence continues at coordinate 2,794,588 of NW_017306284.1, read as the reverse complement.
ATTTGCCCCTGTCTGCCTGACATCTTGTGTTCGGGTTTCTGCTGCCATGAAACCCAGACAGCATTTAAAACCTGGACTGTCCAGGTGAATCCTGGACAGGTGGCAACCCTACATGATGTCACTCGATACCACATGAGACCCTCCGCCAGTATAAATTCCACTGGCGGAACCAATAGGGTTCAAAGGGGACACGTGCCAAACCTGTAAAATAAAATCCCACAAACATGCAAGAATGCTTGTTCCTGCGATGCATGTTCTCACTATGCCGTAGTGTGAACGGGGCCTAAAACAATCCCAGGTGATCCTGCCTTGAAGGTCCTTGGGCAGGAACTTCCTTTCATTGGATTAGTCCAGCTTAGGGCAGGACTAACCTGCTTCATCACACTGACCGTGGGCACTCTGCCGATCTGGGATGGAGGAGTTGGCTTGCATTGCGGCATTACAGCCAGGGGCGTATCTGCCGCGAGGCAAACAAGGCGTTTGCCTGGAGCGGCAGATTCGCGGAGGGCGGCGATGCTGCCTTGCCTAGGGCAAATACCTAAAGTTCAACTAATGTCGACTTTTTCGAAAGTGTTGAGCCCAAAAATGTTTGCGCGAATAGTGACAGTGACTGCACCCAGGTGTTAGCTGTCAGAGTACAATAGCAGAAAAGAGAGAGGTCTGCCTTCCACCCCGTTTAACATTGACAAGGAAATCCTTTGTTTTTTCTTGTTCAACAGACTTTTGCTGGTCTCTTTCCCTGTTACCCACTGACACCCATAATGCCAGTCCCAAGCCCGCAGGAGGGGCAGCCGAGCACAGAAAGCAAGATGGGGGGAGTCAAGCCGGGGGGGGGGGGGGGTGGTCTTTGCAGCCTCCAGAATGGCTTCCATTGTAAAGCCGATAGCAAGGAGTCTGTTTACAGGGACTCGCTGCCAGTGCTGTAGAACATGGGGGTGTATGTTGGTTATGTGTTTAGATGAAGCACTGCGATCTTGAGGAATGCTGAATTTAGTTTTACTTGCTTAGAAGAACATTACATCAGAATACAGCATTGTAAAGGAAACATAGATAGGAAAACATCCTGTGTATCATAGATAAGCGTGCATGTAGAGAGTAACACTGCCCTATACTGCCATCTACAGCTTAAAAGACATATTACATCTCAGAACATTATGATATCAGTACAGTATGTGCTGTTGTATTTCAAACACCGTACACAATGCCTCCAGGTTGCCATTTTGCATTTAGTTTTTTGACAGTTTTAGAAAATAACAGCGGCTGAAATGGAGAGCTTTGATCTTCTTATAATGTCAGTTACCTTGACAAGTAAAGAAAAACAAATTAAATACAATTTGTTCCTATTTAGCCTTTATTAACCCTGAACTTACCATTATCAGCCCTAAATAACTCCTTCTTCACCTTCTTCCCCTAAAAGTAGTATTTAAACATTTTTTTAATAATGAATCCAGATCAAACAAATATACATTGCCCAGCAAAGTATTTATTTACATTTTTGCCCAAACACTTACAGTCATCATGTTTCTCAACAGTTGGCTCTAACTCTCTCAGCTTAGCTTCCCTGAACGCCATGTACAGTAGAAGATCGCAAGGAACAAAGCAGTCTCCAGCAGCTGTCCATCTACTGGCTTGGAGAAGGGAGGAGGAGGGAAATATCTTGCTTTGCTTTGTTTGTGGAGACACGCACAGCTTACTAGCACACACAAGGGTGGCTCCATAGGACCATGCAAGGAAAGGAGCCACCCTACAACAGGATATCAGAGCCAGTTGTAGGGTGGCCAAGGCTGTTACCACCTACACCTGGCAAACCCCTCAGCAGCCATGGTTTTCTGGCCACTGGTACACATAACACCACTTTCATTGGGGGAGGGTATGTAGCCAGCTTTTAACATCTGACAAGGCCTTAACCTCCTGACCAACTACATCCATCACCAGCCTTTCCATTAACTCCACATCCCCATCTCCCAAGGCTCTTTTTGCCGCCCCTGCCTACAACACCACCCACACCATCTTACAAAGCTCTGTGACCAGCCATATCTGCAATACCACCTACACCATCTGGTGAGGATCAATGGCCAGCCTCAACACCACTCGCCTGACATGGCTCTGTGATTAGCCTCATTACTACCCACATCTCTCACCAGCCTTTCCCCTAATGCCACCTACACCAAGTGCATAGCACTACTGTGGGTTGCTTTCCTACCCTCGATGAATCCTTCATCTGGCAAGGCTCTATATGGCCAGCCTTGCCATCAATACCCCCTTGTTGTATTCATTTCTCCACCTTAACCCACAAGCTATCACCAGGGGCGGAAATACTGCCGGTGCAGCCGCACCGGGGCCTGAGGCTGTGGGGGGGGCCCAGTGGGGTCCGGTCCTGGGCGCTAGGGGGCGGGTCCTGTGACTCACCTCCTCTCCTGGCCGCGTCCCTAGTAACAGGTGGCAGGAGAGGAGAAGTGTGTATGTCACACGCCCCGCCCCCTGCAGTGCACACACGGCTTCCATGATTGGCCAGCAAGATGTCTCGGGCTGGGTACCGGAGGAAGGTCGCTCCTGGCTGGAGAAGTCCCGGGGGTGACAGGCTGGAGATGCCAAGGTGATAGGGGACAGAGATCCGCACTGCAGAGACATGCTGGATCATATGATTCTTATTATTATGGGGATTTGTATGGGACGGCTTTCTTGTTAATTAGGAAGCCGGGTGGCGAGTCATTACACACCACCTGGCTTCCTGAATGGGACTTCCGGTACTCGGTAATTTGTATCGGCGAGTACCGGAAAAAAGTATTGGTACTCGTACTCGATACCAAAATACCGGTATCGGTGCATCCCTAATTCTAACGTAGTCACAAACTTTGATAGAACACCGTCATCAAGGGGGTATGGCCAGTACCCATGTGAGGGGTCTGGGCAGCCTGGGGGGCCTCTTACATGGGTATCAGCTGTACCAGGGGTGGCACGACAGGGGAGGGGGTGGAGGAGGCCGGGCCCCAGCAGGTATGAGTTGGGAGGAGGTACATGGAAAGGGACCCTGACGACCAGCCCACCTGGGACCCTGCAGAGCCCACCATAGAGAGTCTCAGACGGGCTATGCAGGATCTATGGTGTGCTCTGCAGGGCCTCAGGTAAGTCGTCCAGAGTCCAGCACGCTACTGCAACATTAGAGACCACAGGGGGGGTGGTTCGGGGGCCAGTGTGATCCGCTCCCGCGCCCCCCCCCCCCTGTCTTGGGGGGGGGCCCAAGATTAAATCTTGCACCAGGGCCATTTGATTATTAGGTCTGCCACTGACTATCACCCACATCTGGCAAGGATCCATGATCAGTAGACTTAGCCTGCACACCATCCACATAATTCACATTATAGAACCATCACCTTACACGCTGCACCCTGAACCAAGTAGATGTGTGACCCAACCAATAAATGTGAACACAGGAACAATCGTTCAGACCAAGTGGTGAACTTGATCCTTTAGGTTTTGAGCTCATATGAGACCTTACTAGCCCATTGAACCACAAGCACGTTCGAGTGGTGGTTGGACCACCATGTATAGGTTGTACACCAAGCCACCAAAAAGCACTTCTTGGGCTTGCAACTTAACACCATATGTGAAACTGAACTTATGACCAAGTATTAACAATGCTGTCCCCTTATTCACTGAGCCTCAGGGTGTTTGTAGACACATTAGAAATGCTTAAAGTATATTTCCTCTTTTGCAGCCAAATTGGGATAACGCCTATTTTTATTTATTACATAGCATACGCCAAAAAAAAAAAATGCTTGCAGTTTAAATCACTTTTTACTTGCTAAGGTTTTACTTGGCTTCTCCTTGTGTCTGTCCTAAAAAAGGGTTAATGGATTACAAAACCTGGTGTCCGTAGAGTCATGGCAGAAGGGGGTGGTGGTATGGATGGCATATAAGATCCAAAAAAGGACCACAGCAGATGATGATGGTATTACAGGTGCGGTGCTGTGGGTATAGGTGGCAAGTGTTGTAGGGTGGGAATGCTAGACATTGCAGAAGAGGGTGGTGGTGTAAGGATGACCAGCTGAGTGTGGTGTTGTAGCTAATGGTAGCCTAAATGGTGTGGCCAGAAGTATGGCTCAGGTTCAAGTGGGGTTGTGGGTGGTGCTGTGGGTCCAACTGTAAAACAGGACCATAGCAGATGAGGTAAGGTGGCAATCTGAGGCTGGTGCTGTGGGTAAGCGTGGTCAGAATACCACCACCTCTTGCATTATGTGATAGTGATCTTACAGGCCTTCTAGCCACTAATACTATATTTCAAGGTCTTATCAAGGACATTCATACTCCAACAACAAACTGCTGCCAAACCTAGTCTACTCGTTTCCTTATCAGCTTGAAAATCATAGTTGTCTACTGACATTTGACTTTCCTTTGTATTTGTGATGAATTTCTGTCCATCCTGAGACTTTAATTCCCTTTGTTTATTAAGGTGACTTCCTTTGTTAAATTCCACAGTGTATTTTATGTATAGTTACTTATCCTATTAAACTGATGCATTTTAATGAATAGGTGACCTTGAGCCACAGATCATGTTATCATGACATGGGACCGTTTCCCTTCTTGCTGTTTCTCATAGACCTTAGGAAGAGTCACTTTCATAAATATTATTACTCGGCAGATTCATGAGAAATATAGAGCACACAATCATTTAAAGCAGTAATGAACTTTGCCCCGGTTTTAAAGAGAAAATATAATTGCATATTTATCAAACAATGTTTTTTTATTTACCAGTCATTTGCTGCATATTAGCCCATTGGGTCATTGCTATTGTACTTGGCTATCATGGTAAGTAGGCATGAGCAAACGAGGGCAAAGTTCAGAGTCAAGGGGAAGTCCGTGAACACTGAACATAGCACCGAACCCCACTGAAGTCTTATTTTTATTTTTTATTTTTTTGGCCTATATTAAGGTTAATTTTGAAACTATTGATAAATAAATGACACGGGGCACTGCAATGGGGATATGTACCAATGCAAACATTATTTTTCAAAAAAACCTTTCAGCATGGGCAGGGTCTTTTAATGCAGTTTAAAGGGCATCATTGCAAATACACCACTTTTTTAAATAATGCTTGGAATGCCATCAAGCTACACATGAAGTTATGGAACAGTAAAATATAGTCCTCTAAGGTGGCAGTTACAAAAATGATAAAGAAATAAATGGCATGGGGCTCCCCTTAAATTCTCATCCAGGCTCTTATTCATGCAATACAAAACACACAAATTCCCCAGCCCCAACCTGCCAGCCTAGTGCATCCCCCAAACCAAAAATGTATTCATGCAGCCTGGGTGGCCAGAAAAGGGAAGGCAGTGCGCATGCAGCCCCACTTCCTGTACCATACTAGGCCTATTCCCCACATCCTGTCCCTTAAAAGGGATGTGGAAGTTTGTGTTGTGGAGGGAGAAGTTATAGCAATCTGGAAGCCCCTTTAAGAAAAAAGGGCTCTCAGATATCCACCACCTTTCAGGGGAATGAGTATGGGGTACATTAGTACCCCTTCTTACTCATTCCCCAAAAAAGGTCAAAAGCAAATAAAAACACACAGGAAGGAATTCATCAAAACTGGAGCAGATCAAATCTGGTGCAGTTGCCAATGGCAACAAATCAGCTTCTCTCTTCAGTTTGTTCAGTTAAGGTTTGAAAATGAAAGAGGGATGCTGATTGGTTGCCATGCACAGCTGCTCCAGATTTTGTCTGCTCCAGCTTTGATAAATCCCCCTCACACTGTGACAAAGTCCTTTAATAAAAATCTCCCAGAAAAATTCAAAATATTTTTATGTATGTAAATGTATTATCAATCACATTGTTCAGCGATGTAAATTATGACGGCCTACCGCCCAACGATGTTTCCCCACCGCTTTGAATACCCTAAACCAGTGGTTGCACTCCCAATGTTAAATTACAGATCCCTGGCTTCTAGAATTATTATATTATTATTATACAGGATTTATATAGCGAAAACAGTTTGTGCAGCACTTTACAATATAAGGAAGACATTACAATCACAATATAAGACAAGATGGTAAGGAGGGCCCTGCCCCTGAGGACTTACAATCTTAAGGGAGGGATGAATGAAAACAAATAGCAGTGGATCCTTGTTGACATCAATGACCAAATATGAACCATCCATGGCTGCAACTATGGATCTCTGGCTGATTTGTTTACATTCTAGCAGCTAGGGAATAAGGTGGGCGAACTGGCCAAACATGACCAGTTTAGTTCAGTCATTTGATGGACAGTGAACAGGCTGGGTTTAGGTCGAACGTGAGTTTCCGAAGCTCATCCCTAATTGTAATCACACAGATAGCATTTTTTTAGTAACTGCCCCAGTAACAGTGACTCAGTTCCTCAGTCATGACAGTTTTCACAACGTTTTATAGCCATAAAGAAGAAGGTGCCCACATTGGCTGTCATTTTTTTCTGAGCATCTGTATTAATAAAAATAATATCTTAAATACAAAGGGGAGAATTTATCAAAGCTAGAGCAGATGTGCATTGCAACCAATCAGCTTCTCTCTTCAGTTTGTTCATTTAAGATTTGAAAATGAAATAGAGAAGCTGATTGGTTGCCATGCACAGCTGCTCCAGTTTTGATAAATTCCCTTCACTGTCTTTAGTCTCTTTATACCCTTCACAAACCGATGATATGTTGATGATGATTCAGTACTTAAACTGGTTCCTCCAGGAATCGGGCAACCCTACTACAGTTTGAAACCTCCAACCTTGACCTTTGGTTCAAATCAAACAACATCACCATTTAGATAATCAAGTACCACTGCGCGATCGTGCAAGAATCGTGCAGTGTGAATGAAGACGTGCGACCGTTTGTACTGTACGATCGCACGTCTTTTGTCTAAGGAGCATGCTAGAAAACCAGCCGAAAATCATACGATTTTCGGCTGGTTTGAATGATGCTCGGGAGACAAATGCCGAAACGGGCCGGTGTGCGCACGCGCCCACTGCCCGTTCAGCATTGCGGTAATCGGAAGTACGATCTGCCTGTCCAAGATGGGCTGATTGTACGTTTTTTTAATTACTTTACAACCATCGCAAGACCAAGGTCTTGCGATGGTTGTAAATTTTATGGGCTCCTTAACACACCAAAGATTTCTCAAACCTGGAAACAGCAGGCTTTCCCAGATTCAGAAGCTTCAAAGGTGAACTGCAGCAACAGAAGTGGTAAGATATTTGCATCACTCAGCAGGGAGCAGCCTCATCAAGGTATCATTTACCTGGTAGAGACCGAGCTAATGAGGGACTTCTTTTGCACCTCCCGTCCAACACCAATGAAAGTGGTGACAAGCAATCTAAAGACATGGAGTGGAACCAGTGCTGTTGTTGCAGGCAATACCAGACCTCTATGGCTGCCAGATATGTAAGCCAGATGGCTGTGGACCATGGGGCAAGAACAAGCTGCAGGAACACCAGGGTCCCAGAGTAGGAGAGCGGAACGTAGCCAAACACCAGCCGAGGTCAGAAGCAGAGAGCCAGTGGGGTACTGAATCAGGAAACAGGAACAGGGTCGGAGACAAAAACTGAGGTCAGTAACAGCCAGGCAGCAAAAGTACATTGCAGAAGATGATAAGCAGGCTGAGGTCACAATAGGTAAGCAAAAGTCCAGAAAGAGGTAAGAGGACAAGCCGAGTCATACACGAAAAGGCTGAATAAGCAGGTCAGGTCACAGGTAATCAGGTAACTAACTAAAGACCATTCAGCAATCTGTCTATGTCACACTCCAGTTTCTATAGGGCATTTGGTGGCAACACATGAACAAATGCATACTGAGTAATGCGTGCCTGGCTATGACCCTATACATATGCAACGAGTCACAGTATGTCCATGCGCTTGAGCCCACATTGGTCTTCTGGAGCTGGGAACAGGGCCTTCCTTACACAATGGTTGTGCTTCACTGCTTCTGCTCACAATGCATTTCTGGTAGTTGCCTGAAAAAGGTGACCAAAGAACGCTTAAAAACAATGCATTCCCTGTGTGGCTGATATCCTAGTCCAACAGTTATTTAAACAGGGATTTTGACTCTGTCCCATTCAAGTACAGAGCTCCCTCTAGTAATTATTCTACTTATTTTTTCTTAAATGAATCTGTCATAAGACTGTCATTGCTGACCTCCTTCTAAAATATTCGTTTCTTGTCTGTTATGTTCATTCACTTTTTGAGTTACTAAACTGAAACAAGCATGCAAATCAAGAAAGTCATAGAGAATTCAGAAGTTCTTATCTGAGTACTTGTTCTGTGGAAGGGCAACCAGTGAGTTGTTTCAGCACACTTCTCCTCCAGCATGCAATCACATTAGCTGATAAATACCTTCACTGGACTCACAAGTAGAGGGCATTACTCAATCACTTCAAGTGTGGCCACATATCCTTTATCGCCACACCTCTCTGCCTGCTACCACTTACTGCTCTACCCTACATGGTTGTGCTGCCACGATAGTTGTGTAAAATATAGCCACAGTTAATATTCACATTAAAGGAGAACTATGGGGTCAGGGCTTTTCACCATAGTTCTCCTAAGGGTAACGGGAGGACACAAACTAGCGTCCTCCCGTCACCCTAAGCTCAGTATACCACGCTTAGGCTCACTATCTAGAGGCAGAGGCAGCTGTACCCACCCCCTCCCCCGTCCATTCGGCCAGTCAGCGCTGGAGGATCGGAGTGGGGAGGGGGGAATCCAGTCCCTCCCCTGTCAAGGCTCTCTGCCGTGACAGGATCGAGAAGTGAGCGAACGCCGGTATGTGTTCGCTTACTTCCCGATCTACTGAGCCGACCTGTGACAGTCTCATTGTCACAGGTCAGGCTAGAACTATGAGGTTGAGTGAAAAGCACTCACCACATAGCTCTCGTTTAATGTGACATGAGAATTTATATAGTTTATTTTCCTTAAGCCATTTACTTATGGATATTGTATGGCTAAATTCTAAATTCATGCCGCCAATTCATTCATATGTTGTATCCTGTAACCTGCTGCACGGAATCAAGTACTTTGTGGATGGAAAAGGTATTTGGTGAGTTCAGCTATCTAATAAGGATTGTCCGCAGTGATTATATCTGCTTATACAGGCTAGGCATAGAGGTCACAGCAAGGGTTAAATCGCTAATACAACAATCGGAGTCAGAATAATGGTTACATGGTTTTATTACCACATGGTTTCGTACTTGGGCCAATGTATGTAAATGTGAGTTAAGGAAGAGACACAAATATTTGGGGATGCTCAATGCCTATTTTCCTCTCAACCTTCCCTTTTTTAAGGTGGAAATACAGAACTTGTGATACTGTAGATACTGGACTAGGTTTACTTTGTTTAGTGTAGCTCGGCATGAGTCCCTGAGCTGGTGATCATCTCCCGGCCCTGCTACCCTTTCACCACTCATGAGAATATTAACTACTCATCCCAGAACCACTTCTCTTTACTTACCATCACCTCAGGATCACATACACTCTCTCTTGATTGGATGATAAATTAACCAACAAAGTAAAAAGCAGGCTGTTTCTACACAGCCCCTGGAGTAAAAAGAACCAAGCTTGCTCCCGTGATGGACTACTATTACACTTTTAGTTTACTAATTTGTATTAATATTGTAGTCCATCTCGGGAGTGAGCGTGGAGCGGTGGCTACTTTACAACACACACAGGGACCATGGGGGACAAAAGTAGCCCCCCTCCAGAAGGAAGGACAGTGTCAGCACCAATTCAGAGATGATTTGAGGATATACAGCCGAGTGATTCACAAATAAGATTCATTTTCGTTAATAGTTGAGGTACTTTTAAGGATTAACGTCTGAGTTTTAAAGTTTCACTTTAAGATGTGCTGACAGCCCATTCAAACGAAATAGACTACCTTAACGATGGATGACGTATTGTGCTCATGTAACACATTGAGTGAATGGGTCCTGAAAGTGTATTTATCATGAAAATTCACCCTTGGCATTGTTATGATTTAAATTCTGCTAAATTCTGCTTGATACATTGATATACCTCCAAAAATCTTCATCTGTCAAGACAGTATGATCACCTGCTGACTTAGCATAATGCACAGACAGTTTAACATGCCAGTAAGACACAGAAGTTGAATGCAAGCAGTTTTACTTCCCAGATAACAGTGCAGATGATGCTTTTTCAGTCCTTTAACCCTTTCGCTGCCAAGCCCTCCGGAACATTTTTAAAATCAGCTGGCCAAGCCATTTTTGAATTTTCTGCAATTTTTTCCTATTGGTTTGATTTTCAACTGCTGCGTTGCTAGCGTTTGTAAAAGACCCCCCAAACCATATATTTTCTGAAAGCGCAGGCCCGGTAGAATAAAAAGATGGTGATACTAAATTTGAAGGCCCTGCGATAATTGCGCAAATGTTTCTCAAATTAATATTAAACCGATAAAAATACACAATTCAATTGTTAAAACACACCAAAATCAGTATCCGTGCACAAAAAAAATAATTTTCTGACTAAATCTAAAAGATAAAACTGTATTGAGTTAATAAATAACAAATATTAGCAAATTTGTAATTGTTCACGAAGGGGTTAAAGTGTAAAAATACAGCGATCTTCCCAGTCCAAAGTCTATATAGGTTTGCTCTGAATACTAACACTATAGTGAGGGAACATGGAGAAAGCAGGGAGGGTCTATCTAGAAACTAAACTAACTAGCACTGAACAGGAGGGGAGAACAGAGGTAGATAATACTCGCTGACTGCCCAGGACATTGCCACTCATTTCAAAAACAAAATAGATACAATTCGGGATCAGATCGCCACTGTGCAGCCACCTTCCCCTATTCATGTTCCAGACCCACCATCACACTTGTCACTCTCCTCTTTTGACCCAGTCACCACAGAGGAGGTTACAAAGCTTCTCTCTGACACTTTAAGACTCATCTCTTCAGGGAAGCCTATCCCACCTCAACCTAACCACTGAACAATCACTTTCTCAAACAATCATCCCCGCACAGCTACCCCCTTATGTATCACTTGCCCCTCCCTTTTAGATTGTAAGCCCTCACGGGCAGGGCCCTCCTTACCATCTTGTCTTAAATTGTATTGTGATTGTAATGTCTTCCTTATATTGTAAAGCGCTGTGCAAACTATTGGCGCTATATAAATCCTGTATAATAATAATAATGTACACACAATAACAAGTATTAATGGCACTAAGCATGGCCAGAGTGCAGCTTCTGAAGTCTGCTCTCCATTACTGGAAGTTGGCATGCCCCGGGTGCAGGTTCTAAAATCTGCTCCCTATTACTGGAAGAGGTACTGGAATTGTAATGTGACAGCGAGCTCAGGCTAGTAAAACTGGGTCTTGGAGTATTTTTTAAAATAAGAAACTCAAAAAATATATAAAACCTAATGAAAGGCTAGGAGCCAGTGGAGTTGGGTTGTAAGCATAAACTGGAGCGGTGGCCAGTAGCCACCCTCCAGAAGGAAGGACAGTGTCAGCATGAATTCAGAGATGATTTGAGGATCTACAGCCGAGTGATACACAAATAAGATTACGGTCACTTTAAGGCAGGACAAAATGGACATGACCCTTTTTTTAAAGTGCTGCCTGTGTGTTGTGATGTGCTGCAACGTAGATGCATTGCCTGCTACTATAGTAGTATGTTGCGGTGCAATTCTAAATGCATGGAACCCCAACACACTCAACAATCTTGGCAACATCATGCACAGTAATGAAGAAAAATAGTGTCTAAAGACAAGTAATTGCAGTAATTGCAGGATCAGCCTCTTAACACATCTCTTCCCTAATGCAAAAAGCAATCACGTGCAGTAACCTGTGAAAGCCCATGAAAAATCAGCTTTTGACAGCTGTCAGTGGCCAGACTAAAGCTGGCCATACACCTTACAACCATCGCACGACTTTCGTTGTGCGATGGTTGTAAGGTAATTAAAATTTCGTACGATCTGCCCATCTTGGACAGGCAGATCGTACTTGCGATCATAGCAAGCCCGCCCCGCTGAGGGGAGGGCTTCCGATGATTGCAGTGCTAAGCGGGCAGTGTGCGCTTGCGCACATCGGCCCATGCGGCATTCGTCTCCCGAGCACGCCACTAAGCCGCCGAAAATCGTACGATTCTTGGCAGGTTTTCAAGCGTGCGACCTTACAGTAGAAGAGGTTGCACGGTGACCATACACCTGCCGATTATCGTACGATCGCGGGATCACACACGATTATCGTACGATAATCGGCAGGTGTATGGGCACCTTAAGGAAGGCTTACTTCTTGTTAAGGGTAACTGTATAGTACTCCCATTTAAATAACCTCAAATTGATTTATTAAGCTGTGTAATGCTTCCTGTTTATAGCAGATAACCGTTGAACCATGTTATTGATCAAATAATGCGGAAACTTTTACGTTATACCATTTATTGGCAGATGCAATAGACTGAAAGAGGAATCTTTCAAAACATTGGTTAGTTTTCATTGTCGGCCATAATACCTGTTTTTCATAGATGGGAGACACAGAATATGTAACCGTACATAAATGATAATTAGGACTACTTGTATATGAGCCCTTTAGTGACACAGCTGAGAGTGGTATTTAAGTGGTGTGACTCAGCGTGCTTAATCACATATTCATAGCAGGCAGAAGACATCTAACAGAAAAAAATCAGAGATCTAGGCTGTAATTTCATCTAAGAATGTACAGCTTGCTCTTGAGCTTCAACTGTGATTTTTAGTTCCTCTGAGATGTCCAGATTCCATGAGGAGAACCAGGTCTTCCCACTGCAGCGAGTGAGACTACGTAATACCAAGTGCTCTAAAGGTGGTCACAGACGGCCAGATCTGCCACTAAGAACATTGGTGTAAATCCACCTGGTTATCCATCTACTATGGCCTACATTCTTTCTCCCCAAAAAGTCTGTCCTGTATGCAGGTCACATGCAGTAAAAGGCTAGTTTACCCTTTTATGGTGAAAGGGGAACAAGGTGTAAACATCACATGAGCTTTCAAACAAAATGGGGCCAATTAAACTAGATACCGCTATCTTGCACACTATGCTTTCCAGCCTGTTGTGTCACAAGGGCCTACAACTGCAGAGAGAACTTCGTGATTGAAAAAGAGACCAGTTGCATGACTTTGACAGGTCATTTGACCAGGCTCTCCTCCTGGCTTTTTTTTTTATTCTTCTCTGGAATGATTGGTGAATCCCAAAGCAAGCAAATTTGTGGACATCACTGTGCTTGGTAAATGTGCACTTTTTCAAGCAGCAGTAAGGCCATACCATTGCATTGGAACTAAAGCCCAATGTGTAATGAAAACAATTCTCCAATTAGTTATAACAGCAATTCTAATTATGGTGTTCACTGTGCAAGTCCTGTTCTTATAAGAAGGGTCATCTCTATAATGAGGAAGCCTGAGGCTGTCTCTTTGGGTCATGGCTGGTGGTGGCAGGCAGAGCGGCATGACCACTCTGCTGCACAATGTTTGCAGTGTGCCTGCCGCCCCCTTTTTGGCCAGAGTGTTCCAGGTTGCTAAGAGCCAGATGGGGAGATGTGTAAGCGCCATAGCTGTCTATAATGTGCCTGCATTTTCCTTTCTGGCTGCCTTAGCTCTTTCTCTTGTAGGTGCCTCTTGCTTTCACTGCTTGGCTTTCCAGTATGAACAGTCCTTTTTCAGGTGACCTGTCTTTTTACAGCATAAAAACATTCCGCTTTCTTGGTTTTCCTTTGCGCTCTCATGCACCTTAAGGGCTTTCTCCTTTTTTTCATTGTGCATATTTTCTTTCCTTCTGTCATAATTATCGATTAATTTTCCTTGGTGTATTCTAGTGTTAGTTCCTGCTCAGGTCTGTTTTCTAGAGCGTTAATAAGAGCATTGTAGGACTCTGGAAGGCTGCATAGCAGTAATGCCACCACATGGTTATCTTTCATTTCCTCTCCAATTGCATGTAGCTGCTCTACGATTTCCAGCATGACAGTCACATGTTCGCACATTTCTTGGCCTCTTTCTAGCCTCATCTTATATAGATTGCGTAGCAGATATAGTTTACTGTTTAGGTTTGAACGCTCATGCAGCTTTTGTAATGCACTCCACATACCTTTAGCTGACTTATAATTGCTTTTGCATGCCTGTTCTTCTTCTCCCATTCCTCTGTGGGTCCATTACTAGGTCTGTCTGTACTCAGTACTGGCCACGAGTTGTCTTTGCTTAGAAGCATCTCAAGCTTGAACTTCCATAGCTGGTGGTTGGTATTGTTGAGCTTTGCAATTGCAAACTTCATATCTGAACTGCTTGCCATCTTTCAGTAGCTTGGATGTGGCTCTTGTTGACTTGCAGTGTTCTGTTTAGTGCCTGGGGGCTCATGACCTCCTGTCTGGGCTCTGATTTGTAGTCTCTCTACAGTTTGGAGTCAGTGGTAGAGCGACTGACTCCAAGTTGTAGAGAGACTACAAATCCCAGTAATATATTATACAGTAATGCAGAATGGAAATACAAAACACAGAGAGCGCCTCCATCGTGTAAAACTATTTAATAAAAAAGAATGAAAACCGTTGAAAATGTACTCACAAAGGGAGATAAGTAACAAGCATAAACAGATCAGGTAGAGCAGACTTAGCCAGCCGGCTATCTGTCCTTCTTGGTTGGCGGGTTTCCGAGGTCACGCCTCCTTCATCAGAACCAATACTGCCAAATATAGAGGACTACAAATCCCAGTAATACAATATACAGCAATGCAGAATACCACCAACTACCGAGGACTACAAATCCCAGCAATAAATTAAACAGCAATGCAGAATAATACCACCAAGTATAGAGGACTGCAAATCCCAGTAATGCATTACACAGCAATGCAGATTACCACCAACTATAGACGACTACAAATCCCAGAAATACATTATAAAGCAATGCAGAATGACACCGGCTATAGAGGACTACAAATCGTGGCAATACATTGCTAAGCACTGCAGAATAATACAATCAGCTATAGAGGATTACAAATCCCAGCCATACTTTATACAGCAATGCAGAATACTATGAAGCTACATGCTCTGTGTTGCTCCGGGTTCACAGCCTGATGTCTCCAGGGTCTCAGGAGGGCTGTACTGGATTTCAGGGGGGGGGCAGTGCAGGCTCTCAGGAGTATGTTCAGGCTCTTAGGTGGCCAGGTCGGGCACCAAGGGACCAGTGCGGGCTTTCTGGTGGTCAGTGTGGCTCTCAGGTGGCCAGTGCAGGCTCTCAGGGGGCCAGTGCAGGCTCTCTGTCTTACGGGCTTTTGGTGGTCAATGCG